>NW_027252668.1:708726-998726 GCF_044704955.1 Pristiophorus japonicus | reverse complement strand
CTCTCTCTCTCTCTCTGTCCCTCCCTCTCTCTCTCTCTCTGTCCCTCCCTCTCTCTCTCTCACTCTCTCTGTCCCTCCCTCTCTCTCTCTCCCTCTCTGTCCCTCCCTCTCTCTCTCTCCCTCTCTGTCCCTCCCTCTCTCTCTCTCTCTCTCTCTCTCTCTCTCTCTCTCTCCCTGTCCCTCCCTCTCTCTCTCTCTCCCTGTCCCTCCCTCTCTCTCTCTCTCTCTCTCTCTCTCCCTGTCCCTCCCTCCCTCTCTCTCTCTCCCTGTCCCTCCCTCCCCCCCTCTCTCTGTCCCTTCCTCTCTCTCTCTGTCCCTCCCTCTCCCCTCCTCTCTCTCTGTCCCTCCCTCTCTCTCTCTGTCCCTCCCTCCCTCTCTCTCTCTGTCCCTCCCTCCCCCCCTCTCTCTCTCTCTCCCTGTCCTTCCCTCTCTCTCCCTGTCCCTCCCTCTCTCTCCCTGTCCTCCCCCCTCTCTCTCTCTCTCTGCCCCTTCCTCTCTCTCTCTCTCTCCCCGTCCCTCCCCCTCTCTCCCTCCTGTCTCGGTCTGGTCCTGCCTCACTCACTGCTGAATTCAGTCAGACTCCCGTGCTCCTCCTGCCCTGTTGCTGAGCCCACCCTTTCCAGACGCAGGTACGCCCAGACGTGCTGAGCAGGATCCGGCCTGCCATCGGTGAGCATTCCTTACCATGGCTCCTGGAAGTGTGTCGTGCTCCCTCGGTGCAGCTCAGCCTCTACAGACGACCCACTCCTTCCTGCCCGCCGACTTGCACTGGCTGTGTTTCTGACGCTGTGCCTTTGATATCTGCTTGCCCCCAGGAAGTTGCATCCGTGCAAGGCTCGGGCGCGATCTATTGGTTGAAGCAACGCACCTGATCAGCGTGAGTCTGCCGGGCGGTTTGAAGTGAATTACAGCTGCCGCACACGCACACACACACGTGTACATGTATGACCGAACCTTTCATACGGTCGCCCTCTCTCTCTCTCGGGGTCTTCTAATCCAAGAACCCGGGCTCCCTTTGCCGGTATCTGTTGGACCTGCCACCCTCTGATACCACAACCATTGCGTCCAGCGGAATATTCGACCACGGGGGCCCTCGCCCACACCGGATTCCGACCACAAGCAGGATCACTGGCCAATCCTCCCCTCCACACCATCGCATTCCCGGCAGTCCTGCCACATTCTACCCATCATAAAATAGAGGTGATCCAAAACCTGGCCGCCCCGTGTCCTAACTCACACCCAGTCCCGCTCACCCATCACCCCCTGTGCTCACTGCCCCCGTGTCCTAACTCACACCCAGTCCCACTCACCCATCACCCCCTGTGCTCACTGACCCCGTGTCCTAACTCACACCGAGTCCCACTCACCCATCACCCCCTGTGCTCACTGACCCCGTGTCCTAACTCGCACCCAGTCCCACTCACCCATCACCCCCTGTGCTCACTGCCCCCGTGTCCTAACTCGCACCAAGTCCCGCTCACCCATCACCCCCTGTGCTCACTGCTCCGTGTCCTAAATCGCACCGAGTCCCGCTCACCCATCACCCCCTGTGCTCACTGCCCCGTGTCCTAACTCACACCAAGTCCCGCTCACCCATCACCCCCTGTGCTCACTGCCCCGTGTCCTAACTCACACCAAGTCCCACTCACCCATCACCCCCTGTGCTCACTGCCCCCGTGTCCTAACTCGCACCCAGTCCCGCTCACCCATCACCCCCTGTGCTCACTGCCCCGTGTCCTAACTCACACCAAGTCCCACTCACCCATCACCCCCTGTGCTCACTGCCCCCGTGTCCTAACTCGCACCCAGTCCCGCTCACCCATCACCCCCTGTGCTCACTGCCCCCGTGTCCTAACTCGCACCCAGTCCCGCTCACCCATCACCCCCTGTGCTCACTGCCCCCGTGTCCTAACTCACACCAAGTCCCACTCACCCATCACCCCCTGTGCCCCGTGTCCTAACTCACACCAAGTCCCACTCACCCATCACCCCCTGTGCCCCGTGTCCTAACTCACACCAAGTCCCACTCACCCATCACCCCCTGTGCTCACTGACCCCGTGTCCTAACTCACACCAAGTCCCACTCACCCATCACCCCCTGTGCTCACTGACCCCGTGTCCTAACTCGCACCCAGTCCCACTCACCCATCACCCCCTGTGCTCACTGCCCCGTGTCCTAACTCACACCCAGTCCCACTCACCCATCACCCCCTGTGCTCACTGCCCCGTGTCCTAACTCACACCCAGTCCCACTCACCCATCACCCCCTGTGCTCACTGCCCCCGTGTCCTAACTCGCACCCAGTCCCGCTCACCCATCACCCCCTGTGCTCACTGCCCCCGTGTCCTAACTCACACCCAGTCCCACTCACCCATCACCCCCTGTGCCCCGTGTCCTAACTCACACCAAGTCCCACTCACCCATCATCCACTGTGCTCACTGCCCCGTGTCCTAACTCACACCCAGTCCCACTCACCCATCACCCCCTGTGCTCACTGCCCCGTGTCCTAACTCACACCCAGTCCCACTCACCCATCATCCCCTGTGCCCCGTGTCCTAACTCACACCAAGTCCCGCTCACCCATCACCCCCTGTGCCCCGTGTCCTAACTCACACCAAGTCCCGCTCACCCATCACCCCCTGTGCTCACTGCCCCCGTGTCCTAACTCACACCCAGTCCCACTCACCCATCACCCCCTGTGCCCCGTGTCCTAACTCACACCAAGTCCCGCTCACCCATCACCCCCTGTGCCCCGTGTCCTAACTCACACCAAGTCCCACTCACCCATCACCCCCTGTGCTCACTGCCCCCGTGTCCTAACTCGCACCGAGTCCCGCTCACCCATCACCCCCTGTGCTCACTGCCCCGTGTCCTAACTCGCACCGAGTCCCACTCACCCATCACCCCCTGTGCTCACTGCCCCGTGTCCTAACTCACACCCAGTCCCACTCACCCATCACCCCCTGTGCTCACTGCCCCCGTGTCCTAACTCGCACCGAGTCCCGCTCACCCATCACCCCCTGTGCCCCGTGTCCTAACTCACACCAAGTCCCGCTCACCCATCACCCCCTGTGCCCCGTGTCCTAACTCACACCAAGTCCTACTCACCCATCACCCCCTGTGCCCCGTGTCCTAACTCACACCAAGTCCCGCTCACCCATCACCCCCTGTGCTCACTGCCCCGCGTCCTAACTCACACCGAGTCCCACTCACCCATCACCCCCTGTGCTCACTGATCTACATTGGCTTCCGGTTAAGCAACACCTCAATTTCAAAATTCTCATCCTTGTTTTCAAATCCCTCCATGGCCCTCGCCCCTCCCTATCTCTGTAATCTCCTCCAGCCGCTACACCCCTCCCTATCTCTGTAATCTCCTCCAGCCCCTACACCCCTCCCTATCTCTGTAATCTCCTCCAGCCCCTACACCCCTCCCTATCTCTGTAACCTCCTCCAGCCCCTACACCCCTCCCTATCTCTGTAACCCCCTCCAGCCCCTACACCCCTCCCTATCTCTGTAACCTCCTCCAGCCCCTACACCCCTCCCTACCTCTGTAACCCCCTCCAGCCCCTACACCCCTCCCTATCTCTGTAACCCCCTCCAGCCCCTACACCCCTCCCTATCTCTGGAACCCCCTCCAGCCCCTACACCCCTCCCTATCTCTGTCACCCCCTCCAGCCCCTACACCCCTCCCTATCTCTGTAACCCCCTCCAGCCCCTACACCCCTCCCTATCTCTGTAACCTCCTCCAATCCCTACACCCCTCCCTACCTCTGTAACCCCCTCCAGGCCCTACACACCTCCCTATCTCTGTAATCTCCTCCAGCCCCACAATCCCCTGAGATGTCTGCGCTCCTCTAATTCTGCCCTCCTGACCATCCCTGATTATAATCACTCCACCATCGGTGGCCGTGCCTTCTGTTGCCTGGGCCCCAAGCTCTGGAACTCCCTCCCTAAACCCCTCCGCCTCTCTACCTCTCTTTCCTCCTTCATGACGCTCCTTAAAACCGACCTCTTTGACCAAGCGTCCTGCCCTAATTTCTCCTTGCGTGACTCGGTGTCAAATCTTATGCCTCCTACCACTCTTGCGGAGCAACTTGGGAAGTTTTACTACGCTAAAGGCGCTCTATAAATGCACGTTGCTGTTGTTCTCCCATAGCTCAGGGGCAATGAGGACAGATGAACGACTCCCGTCCCGTCGTCCCGGCCTGCACCATAACCGCTCTACCAACCCCTGGGATGGTAAACCCTGCCGGCTCGGCACTCAGAATCGGCAGCCGGGCGCTTGTTGCCGCGTTCCCGATCGCCGCCATTTTGCGGGGATTGTGGGTGATGGTGCCCCGCCCTGGTGGGCGATGGTGGGAGCCTCAATTAACCCTTTGGAACGTATGCACCTGTGAGGATGCTCACAGGTTGGCATTGCGATCGGCTTCGCCGGTCACGTGACGTTCACAAGACTCAATAAAACCCCAGCCAGTTGGGCCTGGGTCATCCGCGATGAGGTATGCAGTTGTGAGCCCGGTGGATACACTGGTAACGTGTAGTGCGCAGTGCAATTGTTAAACCGTTGTTAATAAACCAACTACTTCTTAACAACAACGTGAGGCTAGGAATTCTGAAGCAAAGAACCCATGAAGCAAATACATTCCAACCCTTAACCCTTAGCCAGACCCATGGATCACACAACACAGAAGGGGGCCCTTTGTGCCTATTCCGGCTGTGTGAAAGATCTATACAATTAGGTACATTCCCTCCCCACTCCCCCCGCTCTTTCCCCATAACCCTGCAGACTTTTCCCCTGCAAGTATTGATCCAGTTCCCTTTCAAAATTACTATTCAATCTGCTCCCACCGTCCTTTCAGGCAGCCTGTTCCAGATCGCAACAACTTGCTGCGTTAAATATTTCTCCTCACCTCCCCACACTCTGGTTCTTTTGACAATTATCTTAAATCTGTGTCCTCTGGTTACCCACCCCACCGCCAGTGGAAGTAGTTTCTCCTTAGTTACTCTGTCAAAGACCGCAACAATTTGGAACACCTCGATCAAATCTCCCCTGAACCTTCTCTGCTCTAAGGAGAACAATCCCAGCTTCTCCAGTCTCCCCATGTAACTGAAGTTCCCCATCCCTGGTACCATTCTGGTCACTCTCCCCTTAACCTTCTCTGCTCTAAGGAGAACAATCCCAGCTTCTCCAGTCTCCCCATGTAACTGAAGTTCCCCATCCCTGGTACCATTCTGGTCAATCTCCCCTTAACCTTCTCTGCTCTGAGGAGAACAATCCCAGCTTCTCCAGTCTCCCCATGTAACTGAAGTTCCCCATCCCTGGTACCATTCTGGTCAATCTCCCCTTAACCTTCTCTGCTCTAAGGAGAACAATCCCAGCTTCTCCAGTCTCCCCATGTAACTGAAGTTCCCCATCCCCGGTACCATTCTGGTCACTCTCCCCTTAACCTTCTCTGCTCTAAGGAGAACAACCCCAGCTTCTCCAGTCTCCCCATGTAACTGAAGTTCCCCTTCCCCGGTACCATTCTGGTCAATCTCCCCTTAACCTTCTCTGCTCTAAGGAGAATAATCCCAGCTTCTCCAGTCTCCCCATGTAACTGAAGTTCCCCATCCCTGGTACCATTCTGGTCACTCTCCCCTTAACCTTCTCTGCTCTAAGGAGAACAATCCCAGCTTCTCCAGTCTCCCCATGTAACTGAAGTTCCCCATCCCTGGTACCATTCTGGTCACTCTCCCCTTAACCTTCTCTGCTCTAAGGAGAACAACCCCAGCTTCTCCAGTCTCCCCATGTAACTGAGGTCCCACTCCATGTTTATTGACATCAGCTATCACAGTTGGAAGCGTTTAAACCTACCATGTTCAGATAATTACCCGGGAGGTTTATCTGACAGAATGAGTAACAGAGGTCATGAGGCTTGTTCGATTATGTCCTGTTAATTTAGTATTAATGTTTCTCTATTTACCGTCGGGATCCGTGTCTGAGATCGATCTAAACGGGCGTAATTAATTTACAAACAGCGTCCCGAGCTAGCCAATAAGTTAACAGCATTAGCCAGCGTTAGCGTCCTCGCTCAGGCCAACATCCCCAGCATCGAAGCACTGACCACACTCGATCAGCTCCGCTGGGTGGGCCACATTGTCCGCATGCCCGACACAAGACTCCCAAAGCAAGCGCTGTACTCGGAACTCCTACACGGCAAGCGAGCCAAAGGTGGGCAGAGGAAACGTTACAAGGGACCACCCTCAAAGCCTCCCTGATAAAGTGCAACATCCCCACCGACACCTGGGAGTCCCTGGGCCCAAAGACCAGTCCGCCCTAAGTGGAGGAAGTGCATCCGGGAGGGCGCTGAGCACCTCGAGTCTCGTCGCCGAGAGCGCAGGCAGCGGAAGGAGCGTGCGGCAAACCAGTCCCACCCTCCCCTTCCCTCAACCACTGTCTGTCCCACCTGCGACAGGGACTGTGGCTCTCGTATTGGACTGTTCAGCCACCTGAGAACTCACTTTTCGAGTGGAAGCAAGTCTTCCTCGACCCCTATGATGGTGGTGCCGATTTTCCAGCCAGACTATTGAACAGACTGAGGTGGGCAGTCTCGCAGTTAGCCCCTTATTCCAGAACCAGTATGATGCCTCACCCTTGCAAGCGGCCTCGTCCTAAATCGCCTGTCCTCGCTCCGGGCCGGCAGTGCTGGGTCCCGGCAGCCAGGAGTGCGGGACCTCGGTCTTCCAGAGGCTCCCCGTCCCTCTCGCACTCTCTCTTGCTCCTGTCTTGTTCCACGTCAGCGGTGTGCGGACTGGATGTGCCCCTGGACAAGCTGTGCCAGGACGAGCTGTGTCTGGACTCGCGATTTCAAGTCTTCCCCCTTCCCTCCGGCTCACTCCGACACCTGCAGCTGTGCGATGTGAGCTGACCTCCCCCTCTCTCTGCGCCCGGCCACTCTCTGGCTTTTACCGAGCCACCCTGCGGCCTATCTTGGACAAGGCATTACTAAAATAAGCACCAAACGGTGGTGCAGAGTACCGAGGAGAAAGGACAAACTGTTTCAAAACAATATCTCATACGTATACATTGATGTATGCGGAAATCCTCGGTTCGCCAATCGAACCTGCCCCGCTTCAATTGCCCGAGCTCAGGGACGTGTGTGTTACGAGAAGCTCCAATCACTTCAGACTGCCCTGTTGCTACCCTGATGAAGATGAATTGACGCTGCCTCGATACCCATGTGTATCAACTGGCCAGTTTCCACCCCCCGCACACCCCCACCCCCCCCTTCCTCAGTCTCACCCAGAACAAAGACCGCTCACATTCTCGGAGATAAGGACGAGACACATTAGTAGCGTCCAGCCAACTTTCTACCGCATCCCTGACCTTGCCGGCTGATAGCGGCCCCCGCTCTCTGTGAAGGAAGCTTTGTTCCCGAGGAGCCCCCCCCCCCTGTGCTTTCAACGTTCTGGACGCCTGGGGAACAGCCGACAATCTCCGCCTTCCATTTTCAGCACACTCGAGAGGCAAGGCACAGAATCCTGGAACGGTACAGCACGGCGGGAGGCCATTCGGCCCCTCGAGTCTGCCCAGGCTCTGTCGACAAACAATCCAGTTAGTCCCACACCCTCGCGCTTTCCTCATATCCCGACAACTGTTTCTCCTTCAAGTATTTATCCAATTCCGTTTTGAAGGCTACTATTGAATCTGTAACTAGCACCCTCTCAGGAAGTACAATCCAGATCCTAATCTCTCACTGCGAAACAAGGTTTTTAATCGTGTTGCCTTTGGTTCTTTCGTCAATCATCTTCAATCTGTGTCCTCTGGTTGTCGACCGTTCCGCCAATGGAATTAAATTCTCCTTATTTACTCTTCTCTATTTCAAATCTCCCCTTAACCTTCTCTGCTCTAAGGAGAACAATTCCAGCTTCTCCAGTCTCCCCATGTACCTGAAGTTCCCCATCCCCGGTACCATTCTGGTCAATCTCCCCTTAACCTTCTCTGCTCTAAGGAGAACAATCCCAGCTTCTCCAGTCTCCCCATGTAACTGAAGTCCCCCATCCCTGGTACCATTCTGGTCACTCTCCCCTCAACCTTCTCTGCTCTAAGGAGAACAATCCCAGCTTCTCCAGTCTCCCCATGTAACTGAAGTTCCCCATCCCCGGTACCATTCTGGTCAATCTCCCCTTAACCTTCTCTGCTCTAAGGAGAACAATCCCAGCTTCTCCAGTCTCCCCATGTAACTGAAGTCCCCCATCCCTGGTACCATTCTGGTCACTCTCCCCTTAACCTTCTCTGCTCTAAGGAGAACAACCCCAGCTTCTCCAGTCTCCCCATGTACCTGAAGTTCCCCATCCCCGGTACCATTCTGGTCAATCCCCTCTGCACCCTCTCCATCGCATCCTTTTTAAAGACTTCATGTCCATCCTAAGGTCTTGTGGCCAGAATTTGACACAGTACTTGAGGAATATGTTCTTACGCCCCTCCCCCAACACTGGGTCCAATGTACACACCCCCTCCTCCAACTTTCGGTTGAAAAACATTGGAACATCTTTACCGAACCTGCATCCATTTAAGTCCCTGTAAAGAGAAACACATTTACACCGCTCTTTTTCCAGCCTCTCCGCCCCCCCCCCCCTCCGCCTCCCGTCGGGGAGAGACCAGCCTCCAGTCGCTGGCCCACCCTCTGTTCTGGGGCCGTCTCCCTCCTGCATCACGATGGCAGCTCAGCGGGCGGGAGTATACTTCAGCCGGCTGGCTGTCCGCTGAATTCAGCAGCTGGATCCCGGCCGCTCTATCGTCCTTCCTGCTCCAGCCCCAATCAAACACTGGGCACAACCCGAATAGGAACGTCGCTGGCAGTGGGCACTGTGACCATCAAAAACCCTTTGCACCTGCCATCCCAGGAATCCGTCCGGTGAACATTGTACATTAATGATTTGGACGAGGGGATTAAATGTAGTATCTCCAAATTTGCGGATGACACTAAGTTGGGTGGCAGTGTGAGCTGCGAGGAGGATGCTATGAGGCTGCAGAGTGACTTGGATAGGTTAGGTGAGTGGGCAAATGCGTGGCAGATGAAGTATTATGTGGATAAATGTGAGGTTGTCCACTTTGGTGGTAAAAACAGAGAGACAGACTATTATCTGAATGGTGACAGATTAGGAAAAGGGGAGGTGCAGCGAGACCTGGGTGTCATGGGACATCAGTCATTGAAGGTTGGCATGCAGGTACAGCAGGCGGTTAAGAAAGCAAATGGCATGTTGGCCTTCATAGCGAGGGTATTTGAGTACAGGAGCAGGGAGGTGTTGCTACAGTTGTACAGGGCCTTGATGAGGCCACACCTGGAGTATTGTGTACAGTTTTGGTCTCCTAACTTGAGGAAGGACATTCTTGCTATTGATGGAGTGCAGCGAAGGTTCACCAGACTGATTCCCGGGATGGCGGGACTGACCTATCAAGAAAGACTGGATCAACTGGGCTTGTATTCACTGGAGTTCAGAAGAATGAGAGGGGACCTCATGGAAACGTTTAAAATTCTGACGGGTTTAGACAGGTTAGATGCAGGAAGAATGTTCCCAATGTTGGGGACGTCCAGAACCAGGGGTCACAGTCGAAGGATAAGGGGTAAGCCATTTAGGACCGAGATGAGGAGAAACTTCTTCACCCAGAGAGTGGTGAACCTGTGGAATTCTCTACCACAGAAAGTTGTTGAGGCCAATTCACTAAATATATTCAAAAAGGAGTTAGATGTAGTCCTTACTACTCGGGGGATTAAGGGGTATGGTGAGAAAGCAGGAATGGGGTACTGAAGTTGAATGTTCAGCCATGAACTCATTGAATGGCGGTGCAGGCTAGAAGGGCCGAATGGCCTGCTCCTGCACCTATTTTCTATGTTTCTATGTTTCGATGAACCTTCACTGCACTCCCTCTATGGTGAGTATATCCTTCCTTAGGTAAGGAGAACAGAACTGTACACAGTACTCCAGGTGTGGTCTCACCAGGGCCCGATATAATTGCAGTAAGACGTCTTTACTCTTATACTCAAATCCTCCTGTAATAAAGGCCAACATACCATTTGCTTTCTTAATTGCTTGCTGTCCCTGCGTGTTAACTTTCAGAGATTGGTGGAGAAGGACACCCAGGTCCCTCTGAACACCAACATTTCCCAATCTCTCACCATTTAAAAATGACTCTGCTTTTCTAGTTTTCCGACCAAAGTGGATAACTTCACCTTTCTCCACATTGTATTCCATTTGCCATGTTCTTGCCCACTCACTCAGCCTGTCTGTATCCCCTTGAGGCCTCTTTGCATCCCCCTCACAACTTACATTCCCACCTGGCTTTGTACCATCAGCAGACGTGGTTACATTACACTCGGTCCCCTCGTCCAAATCATTGATATAGATTGTGAATAGCTGGGGCCCCAGCACTGATCCCTGCGGCACCCCACTAGTCACAGCCTGCCAACCCGAAAATGACCCGTTTATTCCTACTCTCTGTTTTCTGTCCATTAACCAATCCTCACTCCAGGCCAGTACATTACCCCCAATCACATGAGCACTAATTTTTTTTAATAACCTGCTATGTGGCACCTTATCGAATAGCTTCTGAAAATACAAATATATTACATCCACTGGTATCCCCCTTATCTATTCTGCTAGTTACAAGCTCAAACAGATTTGCCAAACATGGCTTCCCTTTCATAAATCCATGATGGCTCTGCCCGATCCTATTATCCTTTTCTAAGTACCCTGTTACCACATCCTTAATAATAGATTTTAGCATTTTCCCTAGGACTGATGTCAGGCTAAACATAAAAACATAGAAAATAGGTGCAGGAGTAGGCCATTCGGCCCTTCGAGCCTGAACCACCATTCTATAAGATCATGGCTGATCATTCACCTCAATACCCTTTTCCTGCTTTCTCTCCATACCCCTTGATCCCTTTAGTCGCAAGGGCCATATCTAACTCCCTTTTGAACAAATCTAACGATCTGGGTCTATTATAGACTCTCCCCTGCCCCCTCTCCCCTAACTCTGGGTCTTTTATAGACTCTGCCCCTGCCCGCTCTCCCCTAACTCTGGGTCTATTATAGACTCTCCCCCTTACCCTGTCTCCCCTAACTCTGGGTCTATTATAGACTCTCTCCCTTACCCCCTCTCCCCTAACTCTGAGTATATTATAGACTCTCCCCCTTACCCCCTCCCCCCTAACTCTGTGTCTATTATTGACTCTCCCCCTTACCCCCTCTCCCCTAACTCTGGGTCTATTATACACTCTGCCCCTGCCCCCTCTCCCCTAACTCTGGGTCTATTATAGACTCTCCCCCTTATCCCCTCTCCCATAACTCTGGGTCTATGATAGCATCTCTCCCTTACCCCCTCTCCCCAAACTCTGGGTCTATTATAGACTCTCCCCTGCCCGCTCTCCCCTAACTCTGGGTATATTATAGACTCTCCCCCTTACCCCCTCTCCCCTAACTCTGGGAATATTATAGACTCTCCCCCTTACACTGTCTCCCCAAACTCTGTATCTATTATAGACTCTCCCCCTTACCCCCTCTCCCCTAACTATGGGTCTATTATTGACTCTCCCCCAGCCCCCTCTCCCCTAACTCTGGGTCTATTATTGACTCTCCCCCTTACTCCCTCTCCCCTAACTCTGGGTCTATTATAGACTCTCCCCCTTATCCCCTCTCCCATAACTCTGGGTCTATGATAGCATCTCTCCCTTACCCCCTCTCCCCAAACTCTGGGTCTATTATAGACTCTCCCCTGCCCCCTCTCCCCTAACTCTGGGTCTTTTATAGACTCTGCCCCTGCCCGCTCTCCCCTAACTCTGGGTCTATTATAGACTCTCCCCCTTACCCTGTCTCCCCTAACTCTGGGTCTATTATTGAGTCTCCCCCAGCCTCCTCTCCCCTAACTCTGGGTCTATTATTGACTCTGCCCCTTACCCCCTCTCCCCTAACTCTGAGTATATTATTGACTCTCCCCCTTACCCCCTCTCCCCTAACTCTGGGTCTATTATAGACTCTGCCCCTGCCCCCTCTCCCCTAACTCTGGGTCTATTATAAACTCTTCCACTGCCCCCTCTCCCCTAACTCTGGGTCTATTATAGAATCTCCCCCTTACCCCCTCTCCCCTAACTCTGGGTCTATTATAGACTCTCCCCCTGCCCCCCTCCCCTAACTCTGGGTCTATTATAGAGTCTCCCCCTGCCCCCCTCCCCTAACTCTGGCTCTATTATAGACTCTCCCCCTGCCCCTCTCCCCTAACTCTGGGTCTATTATAGACTCTTCCCCCTGCCCGCCTCCCCTAACTCTGGGTCTATTATAGACTCCCCCCCCTTACCCCCGCTCCCCTAACTCTGGGTCTATTATAGACTCTCCCCCTTACCCCCTCTCCCAGAACTCTGGGTCTATTATAGACTCTCCCCCTTACCCCCTCTCCCCTAACTCTGGGTCTATTATAGACTCTCCCCCTGCCCACTCTCCCCTAACTCTGGATCTATTATAGACTCTCTCCCTTACCCCGTCTCGCCTAACTCTGGGTCTATTATAGACTCTTCCCCTTACCCCCTCTCCCCTAACTCTGGGTCGATTATTGACTCTCCCCCTGACCTCCTCTCCCCGATCTCTGGGTCTATTATAAACTCTCCCCCTGCCCACTCTCCCCTAACTCTGGGTCTATTATAGACTCTCCCTCTTACCCCCTCTCACCTAACTCTGGGTCTATTATAGACTCTCCCCCTGCCCCGTCTCCCCTAACTCTGGGTCTATTATAGACTATTCCCCCTTACCCCCTCTCCCCTAACTCTGTGTCTATTATAGACTCTCCCCTTTACCCCCTCTCCCCTAACTCTGGGTCTATTATAGGCTCTCCCACTTACCCCCTCTCCCCTAACTCTGGGTCTATTATAGGCTCTCCCCCTTACCCCCTCTCCCCTAACTCTGGGTCTATTATAGACTCTCCCCCTTAACCCCTCTCCCCTAACTCTGGGTCTATTATAGGCTCTCCCCCTTACCCCCTCTCCCCTAACTCTGGGTCTATTATAGACTCTCCCCCTTATCCCCTCTCCACTAACTCTGGGTCTAATTTAGACTCTTGCCCCTGCACCCTCTCCCCTAACTCTGGGTCTATTACGTAATCTCCCCCTGCCCCCTCTCCCCTAACTCTGGGTCTATTACGTACTCTCCCCCTGCCCCCTCTCCCCTAACTCTGGGTCTATAATTGACTCTCCCCCTTAACCCCTCTCCCCTAACTCTGGGTCTATTATAGACTCTGCCCCTGTCCTCTCTCCCCTAACTCTGGGTCTATTATAGACTCTCCCCCTGCCCCTTCTCCCCTAATTCTGGGTCTATTATAGACTCTCCCCCTTACCCCCTCTCCCCTAACTCTGGGTCTATTATAGACTCTCCCCCTGCCCCCTCTCCCCTAACTCTGGGTCTATTATAGATTCTCCCCCTTACCCCCTCTCCGCTAACTCTGGGTCTATTATAGACTCTCCCCCTTACTCCCTCTCCGCTAACTCTGGGTCTATTATAGACTCTCCCCCTGCCCCATCTCCCCTAACTCTGGGTCTATTACAGACTCTCCCCCTGCCCCCTCTCCCCTAATTCTGGGTCTATTATAGACTCTCCCCCTGCCCCCTCTCCCCTAACTCTGGGTCCATTATAGACTCCCCGCCTTACCGCTCTCCCTTAACTCTGGGTCTATTATCGACTCTCCCTCTGCCCCCTCTCCCCTAACTCTGGGTCTATTGTAGACTCTCCCCCTTATCCCCTCTCCCATAACTCTGGGTCTATGACAGCATCTCTCCCTTACCCCCTCTCCCCAAACTCTGGGTCTATTATAGACTCTCCCCTGCCCCCTCTCCCCTAACTCTGGGTCTTTTATAGACTCTGCCCCTGCCCGCTCTCCCCTAACTCTGGGTCTATTATAGACTCTCCCCCTTACCCTGTCTCCCCTAACTCTGGGTCTATTATAGACTCTCCCCCTTACCCTGTCTCCCCTAACTCTGTATCTATTATAGACTCTCCCCCTTACCTCCTCTCCCGTAACTCTAGGTCTATTATTGACTCTCTCCCTTCCCCCGTCTCCCCTAACTCTGGGTCTATTATAGACCCTCCCCCTTACCCCCTCTCCCCTAACTATGGGTCTATTATTGACTCTCCCCCTGCCCCCTCTCCCCTAATTCTGGGTCTATTATAGACTCTCCCCCTGCCCCTTCTCCCCTAATTCTGGGTCTATTATAGACTCTTCCCCTTACCCCCTCTCCCCTAACTCTGGGTCTATTATAAACTCTCCCCCTGCCCCCTCTCACCTAACTCTGGGTCCATTATAGACTCCCCCCCGCTTACCACTCTCCCCTAACTCTGGGTCTATTATCGACTCTCCCTCTGCCCCCTCTCCCCTAACTCTGGGTCTATTGTAGACTCTTCCCCTTATCCCCTCTCCCCTAACTCTGGGTTTATGATAGACTCTCTCCCTTACCCCATCTCCCCTAACTCTGGGTCTATTATAGACTCTCCCCCTGCACCTTCTCCCCTAACTCTGGTTCCATTATAGACTCTCCCACTGCCCCCTCTCCCCTAACTCTGGGTCTATTATAGACTCTCCCCCTTACCCTGTCTCCCTTAACTCTGGGTCTATTATAGACTCTCCCCTGCCCCCTCTCCCCTAACTCTGGGTCTATTATAGACTCTCCCCCTTACCCTGTCTCCCTTAACTCTGGGTCTATTATAGACTCTCCCCTGCCCCCTCTCCCCTAACTCTGGGTCTATTATAGACTCTCCCCCTTACCGTGTCTCCCTTAACTCTGGGTCTATTATAGACTCTGCCCCTGCCACCTCTCCCCTAACTCTGGGTCTATTATAGACTCTCCCCCTGACCCTGTCTCCCCTAACTCTGGGTCTATTATAGACTCTCCCCCTTACCGTGTCTCCCTTAACTCTGGGTCTATTATAGACTCTGCCCCTGCCCCCTCTCCCCTAACTCTGGGTCTATTATAGACTCTCCCCCTTACCCTGTCTCCCTTAACTCTGGGTCTATTATAGACTCTCCCCCTTACCCCCTCTCCCCTAACTCTGGGTCTATTATTGACTCTCCCCCAGCCCCCTCTCCCCTAACTCTGGGTCTATTATTGACTCTCCCGCTTACCCCCTCTTCCCTAACTCTGGGTCTATTATTGACTCACCCCCTTACCCCCTCTCCCCTAACTCTGGGTCTATTATAGACTCTGCCCCTGCCCCCTCTCCCCTAACACTGGGTCTATTATAGACTCTCCCTCTTACCCCCTCTCCCCTAACTCTGGGTCTATTATAGACTCTCCCTCTTACCCCCTCTCCCCTAACTCTGGGTCTATTATAGGCTCTCCCCCTTACCCCCTCTCCGCTAACTCTGGGTCTATTATAGACTCTCCCCCTGCCCCCTCTCCCCTAAATTTGGGTCTATTACAGACTCTCCCCCTGCCCCCTCTCCCCTAATTCTGGGTCTATTATAGACTCTACCCCTGCCCCTTCTCAGCTAACTCTGGGTCTATGATAGACTCTCCCCCTTACCCCCTCTCCCCTAACTCTGGGTCTATTATAGACACTCCCCCTGCCCCCTCTCCCCTAACTCTGGGTCTGTTATAGACTCTCCCCCTGCCCCCTCTCCCCTAACTCTGGGTCCATTATAGACTCCCCGCCTTACCGCTCTCCCTTAACTCTGGGTCTATTATCGACTCTCCCTCTGCCCCCTCTCCCCTAACTCTGGGTCTATTATAGACTCTCCCCCTTATGCCCTCTCCCATAGCTCTGGGTCTATGATAGCATCTCTCCCTTACCCCCTCTCCCCAAACTCTGGGTCTATTATAGACTCTCCCCTGCCCCCTCTCCCCTAACTCTGGGTCTTTTATAGACTCTGCCCCTGCCCGCTCTCCCCTAACTCTGGGTCTATTATAAACTCTCCCCCTTACCCTGTTCTCCCCAAACTCTGTGTCTATTATAGACTCTCTCCCTTACCCCCTCTCCCCTAACTCTGGGTCTATTATAGACTCTCCCCCTTACCCTGTCTCCCCTAACTCTGTATCTATTATAGACTCTCCCCCTCACCTCCTCTCCCCTAACTCTAAGTCTATTATTGACTCTCTCCCTTCCCCCGTCTCCCCTAACTCTGGGTCTATTATAGACTCTCCCCCTTACCCCCTCTCCCCTAACTCTGGGTCTATTATTGACTCTCCCCCAGCCCCCTCTCCCCTAACTCTGGGTCTATTATTGACTCTCCCCCTTACCCCCTCTTCCCGAACTCTGGGTCTATTATTGACTCACCCCCTTACCCCATCTCCCCTAACTCTGGGTCTATTATAGACTCTGCCCCTGCCCCCTCTCCCCTAACACTGGGTCTATTATAGACTCTCCCTCTTACCCCCTCTCCCCGAACTCTGGGTCTATTATAGACTCTCCCTCTTACCCCCTCTCCCCTAACTCTGGGTCTATTATAGGCTCTCCCCCTTACCCCCTCTCCGCTAACTCTGGGTCTATTATAGACTCTCCCCCTGCACCCTCTCCCCTAACTCTGGTTCCATTATTGACTCTCCCACTGCCCCCTCTCCCCTAACTCTGGGTCTATTATAGACTCTCCCCCTTACCCTGTCTCCCTTAACTCTGGGTCTATTATAGACTCTCCCCTGCCCCCTCTCCCCTAACTCTGGGTCTATTATAGACTCTCCCCCTTACCGTGTCTCCCTTAACTCTGGGTCTATTATAGACTCTGCCCCTGCCACCTCTCCCCTAACTCTGGGTCTATTATAGACTCTCCCCCTTACCCTGTCTCCCCTAACTCTGTATCTATTATAGACTCTCCCCCTCACCTCCTCTCCCCTAACTCTAAGTCTATTATTGACTCTCTCCCTTCTCCCGTCTCCCCTAACTCTGGGTCTATTATAGACTCTCCCCCTTACCCCCTCTCCCCTAACTCTGGGTCTATTATTGACTCTCCCCCAGCCCCCTCTCCCCTAACTCTGGGTCTATTATTGACTCTCCCCCTTACCCCCTCTTCCCTTACTCTGGGTCTATTATTGACTCACCCCCTTACCCCATCTCCCCTAACTCTGGGTCTATTATTGACTCTCCCCCAGCCCCCTCTCCCCTAACTCTGGGTCTATTATTGACTCACCCCCTTACCCCCTCTCCCCTAACACTGGGTCTATTATAGACTCTCCCTCTTACCCCCTCTCCCCTAACTCTGGGTCTATTATAGACTCTCCCTCTTACCCCCTCTCCCCTAAATCTGGGTCTATTACAGACTCTCCCCCTGCCCCCTCTCCCCTAATTCTGGGTCTATTATAGACTCTACCCCTGCCCCTTCTCAGCTAACTCTGGGTCTATGATAGACTCTCCCCCTTACCCCCTCTCCCCTAACTCTGGGTCTATTATAGACACTCCCCCTGCCCCCTCTCCCCTAACTCTGGGTCTGTTATAGACTCTCCCCCTGCCCCCTCTCCCCTAACTCTGGGTCCATTATAGACTCCCCGCCTTACCGCTCTCCCTTAACTCTGGGTCTATTATCGACTCTCCCTCTGCCCCCTCTCCCCTAACTCTGGGTCTATTATAGACTCTCCCCCTTATGCCCTCTCCCATAACTCTGGGTCTATGATAGCATCTCTCCCTTACCCCCTCTCCCCAAACTCTGGGTCTATTATAGACTCTCCCCTGCCCCCTCTCCCCTAACTCTGGGTCTTTTATAGACTCTGCCCCTGCCCGCTCTCCCCTAACTCTGGGTCTATTATAAACTCTCCCCCTTACCCTGTCTCCCCTAACTCTGTGTCTATTATAGACTCTCTCCCTTACCCCCTCTCCCCTAACTCTGGGTCTATTATAGACTCTCCCCCTTACCCTGTCTCCCCTAACTCTGTATCTATTATAGACTCTCCCCCTCACCTCCTCTCCCCTAACTCTAAGTCTATTATTGACTCTCTCCCTTCCCCCGTCTCCCCTAACTCTGGGTCTATTATAGACTCTCCCCCTTACCCCCTCTCCCCTAACTCTGGGTCTATTATTGACTCTCCCCCAGCCCCCTCTCCCCTAACTCTGGGTCTATTATTGACTCTCCCCCTTACCCCCTCTTCCCTAACTCTGGGTCTATTATTGACTCACCCCCTTACCCCATCTCCCCTAACTCTGGGTCTATTATAGACTCTGCCCCTGCCCCCTCTCCCCTAACACTGGGTCTATTATAGACTCTCCCTCTTACCCCCTCTCCCCGAACTCTGGGTCTATTATAGACTCTCCCTCTTACCCCCTCTCCCCTAACTCTGGGTCTATTATAGGCTCTCCCCCTTACCCCCTCTCCGCTAACTCTGGGTCTATTATAGACTCTCCCCCTGCACCCTCTCCCCTAACTCTGGTTCCATTATTGACTCTCCCACTGCCCCCTCTCCCCTAACTCTGGGTCTATTATTGACTCTCCCCCTTACCCCCTCTTCCCTAACTCTGGGTCTATTATTGACTCACCCCCTTACCCCATCTCCCCTAACTCTGGGTCTATTATAGACTCTGCCCCTGCCCCCTCTCCCCTAACACTGGGTCTATTATAAACTCTTCCCCTGCCCCCTCTCCCCTAACTCTGGGTCTATTGTAGACTCTCCCTCTTACCCCCTCTCCCTTAACTCTGGGTCTATTATAGGCTCTCCCCCTTACCCCCTCTCCGCTAACTCTGGGTCTATTATAGACTCTCCCCCTGCCCCCTCTCCCCTAAATCTGGGTCTATTACAGACTCTCCCCCTGCCCCCTCTCTCCTAATTCTGGGTCTATTATAGACTCTACCCCTGCCCCTTCTCACCTAACTCTGGGTCTATGATAGACTCTCCCCCTTACCCCCTCTCCCCTAACTCTGGGTCTATTATAGACACTCCCCCTGCCCCCTCTCCCCGAACTCTGGGTCTGTTATAGACTCTCCCCCTGCCCCCTCTCCCCTAACTCTGGGTCCATTATAGACTCCCCGCCTTACCGCTCTCCCTTAACTCTGGGTCTATTATCGACTCTCCCTCTGCCCCCTCTCCCCTAACTCTGGGTCTATTATAGACTCTCCCCCTTATGCCCTCTCCCATAACTCTGTGTCTATGATAGCATCTCTCCCTTACCCCCTCTCCCCAAACTCTGGGTCTATTATAGACTCTCCCCTGCCCCCTCTCCCCTAACTCTGGGTCTTTTATAGACTCTGCCCCTGCCCGCTCTCCCCTAACTCTGGGTCTATTATAGACTCTCCCCCTGCCCCCTCTCCCCTAACTCTGGGTCTATTATAAACTCTTCCCCTGCCCCCTCTCCCATAACTCTGGGTCTATTATCGACTCTCCCTCTTACCCCCTCTCCCCTAACTCTGGGTCTATTATATTCTCTCCCCCTTACCCCCTCTCCCCTAACTCTGGGTCTATTATAGACTCTCTCCCTTACCCCCTCTCCCCTAACTCTGGGTCTATTATAGACTCTCCCCCTTACCCTGTCTCCCCAAACTCTGTATCTATTATAGACTCTCCCCCTTACCCCCTCTCCCCTAACTATGGGTCTATTATTGATTCTCCCCCAGCCCCCTCTCCCCTAACTCTGGGTCTATTATTGACTCTCCCCCTTACCCCCTCTACCCTAACTCTGTGTCTATTATTGACTCTCCCCCTTATCCCCTCTCCCCTAACTCTGGGTTTATGATAGACTCTCTCCCTTACCCCATCTCCCCTAACTCTGGGTCTATTATAGACTCTCCCCCTGCACCCTCTCCCCTAACTCTGGTTCCATTATAGACTCTCTCACTGCCCCCTCTCCCCTAACTCTGGGTCTATTATAGACTCTCCCCCTTACCCTGTCTCCCTTAACTCTGGGTCTATTATAGACTCTCCCCTGCCCCCTCTCCCCTAACTCTGGGTCTATTATAGACTCTCCCCCTGACCCTGTCTCCCCTAACTCTGTATCTATTATAGACTCTCCCCCTCACCTCCTCTCCCCTAACTCTAAGTCTATTATTGACTCTCTCCCTTCCCCCGTCTCCCCTAACTCTGGGTCTATTATAGACTCTCCCCCTTACCCCCTCTCCCCTAACTCTGGGTCTATTATTGACTCTCCCCCAGCCCCCTCTCCCCTAACTCTGGCTCTATTATTGACTCACCCCCTTACCCCATCTCCCCTAACTCTGGGTCTATTATAGACTCTGCCCCTGCCCCCTCTCCCCTAACACTGGGTCTATTATAGACTCTCCCTCTTACCCCCTCTCCCCTAACTCTGGGTCTATTATAGACTCTCCCTCTTACCCCCTCTCCCCTAACTCTGGGTCTATTATAGGCTCTCCCCCTTACCCCCTCTCCGCTAACTCTGGGTCTATTATAGACTCTCCCCCTGCCCCCTCTCCCCTAAATTTGGGTCTATTACAGACTCTCCCCCTGCCCCCTCTCCCCTAATTCTGGGTCTATTATAGACTCTACCCCTGCCCCTTCTCAGCTAACTCTGGGTCTATGATAGACTCTCCCCCTTACCCCCTCTCCCCTAACTCTGGGTCTATTATAGACACTCCCCCTGCCCCCTCTCCCCTAACTCTGGTTCTGTTATAGACTCTCCCCCTGCCCCCTCTCCCCTAACTCTGGGTCCATTATAGACTCCCCGCCTTACCGCTCTCCCTTAACTCTGGGTCTATTATCGACTCTCCCTCTGCCCCCTCTCCCCTAACTCTGGGTCTATTATAGACTCTCCCCCTTATGCCCTCTCCCATAGCTCTGGGTCTATGATAGCATCTCTCCCTTACCCCCTCTCCCCAAACTCTGGGTCTATTATAGACTCTCCCCTGCCCCCTCTCCCCTAACTCTGGGTCTTTTATAGACTCTGCCCCTGCCCGCTCTCCCCTAACTCTGGGTCTATTATAAACTCTCCCCCTTACCCTGTCTCCCCAAACTCTGTGTCTATTATAGACTCTCTCCCTTACCCCCTCTCCCCTAACTCTGGGTCTATTATAGACTCTCCCCCTTACCCTGTCTCCCCTAACTCTGTATCTATTATAGACTCTCCCCCTCACCTCCTCTCCCCTAACTCTAAGTCTATTATTGACTCTCTCCCTTCCCCCGTCTCCCCTAACTCTGGGTCTATTATAGACTCTCCCCCTTACCCCCTCTCCCCTAACTCTGGGTCTATTATTGACTCTCCCCCAGCCCCCTCTCCCCTAACTCTGGGTCTATTATTGACTCTCCCCCTTACCCCCTCTTCCCGAACTCTGGGTCTATTATTGACTCACCCCCTTACCCCATCTCCCCTAACTCTGGGTCTATTATAGACTCTGCCCCTGCCCCCTCTCCCCTAACACTGGGTCTATTATAGACTCTCCCTCTTACCCCCTCTCCCCGAACTCTGGGTCTATTATAGACTCTCCCTCTTACCCCCTCTCCCCTAACTCTGGGTCTATTATAGGCTCTCCCCCTTACCCCCTCTCCGCTAACTCTGGGTCTATTATAGACTCTCCCCCTGCACCCTCTCCCCTAACTCTGGTTCCATTATTGACTCTCCCACTGCCCCCTCTCCCCTAACTCTGGGTCTATTATAGACTCTCCCCCTTACCCTGTCTCCCTTAACTCTGGGTCTATTATAGACTCTCCCCTGCCCCCTCTCCCCTAACTCTGGGTCTATTATAGACTCTCCCCCTTACCGTGTCTCCCTTAACTCTGGGTCTATTATAGACTCTGCCCCTGCCACCTCTCCCCTAACTCTGGGTCTATTATAGACTCTCCCCCTTACCCTGTCTCCCCTAACTCTGTATCTATTATAGACTCTCCCCCTCACCTCCTCTCCCCTAACTCTAAGTCTATTATTGACTCTCTCCCTTCTCCCGTCTCCCCTAACTCTGGGTCTATTATAGACTCTCCCCCTTACCCCCTCTCCCCTAACTCTGGGTCTATTATTGACTCTCCCCCAGCCCCCTCTCCCCTAACTCTGGGTCTATTATTGACTCTCCCCCTTACCCCCTCTTCCCTTACTCTGTGTCTATTATTGACTCACCCCCTTACCCCATCTCCCCTAACTCTGGGTCTATTATAGACTCTGCCCCTGCCCCCTCTCCCCTAACACTGGGTCTATTATAGACTCTCCCTCTTACCCCCTCTCCCCTAACTCTGGGTCTATTATAGGCTCTCCCCCTTACCCCCTCTCCGCTAACTCTGGGTCTATTATAGACTCTCCCCCTGCCCCCTCTCCCCTAAATCTGGGTCTATTACAGACTCTCCCCCTGCCCCCTCTCCCCTAATTCTGGGTCTATTATAGACTCTACCCCTGCCCCTTCTCAGCTAACTCTGGGTCTATGATAGACTCTCCCCCTTACCCCCTCTCCCCTAACTCTGGGTCTATTATAGACACTCCCCCTGCCCCCTCTCCCCTAACTCTGGGTCTGTTATAGACTCTCCCCCTGCCCCCTCTCCCCTAACTCTGGGTCCATTATAGACTCCCCGCCTTACCGCTCTCCCTTAACTCTGGGTCTATTATCGACTCTCCCCCTTACCCTGTCTCCCCTAACTCTGTATCTATTATAGACTCTCCCCCTCACCTCCTCTCCCCTAACTCTAAGTCTATTATTGACTCTCTCCCTTCCCCCGTCTCCCCTAACTCTGGGTCTATTATAGACTCTCCCCCTTACCCCCTCTCCCCTAACTCTGGGTCTATTATTGACTCTCCCCCAGCCCCCTCTCCCCTAACTCTGGGTCTATTATTGACTCTCCCCCTTACCCCCTCTTCCCTAACTCTGGGTCTATTATTGACTCACCCCCTTACCCCATCTCCCCTAACTCTGGGTCTATTATAGACTCTGCCCCTGCCCCCTCTCCCCTAACACTGGGTCTATTATAGACTCTCCCTCTTACCCCCTCTCCCCGAACTCTGGGTCTATTATAGACTCTCCCTCTTACCCCCTCTCCCCTAACTCTGGGTCTATTATAGGCTCTCCCCCTTACCCCCTCTCCGCTAACTCTGGGTCTATTATAGGCTCTCCCCCTTACCCCCTCTCCGCTAACTCTGGGTCTATTATAGACTCTCCCCCTGCACCCTCTCCCCTAACTCTGGTTCCATTATTGACTCTCCCACTGCCCCCTCTCCCCTAACTCTGGGTCTATTATAGACTCTCCCCCTTACCCTGTCTCCCTTAACTCTGGGTCTATTATAGACTCTCCCCTGCCCCCTCTCCCCTAACTCTGGGTCTATTATAGACTCTCCCCCTTACCGTGTCTCCCTTAACTCTGGGTCTATTATAGACTCTGCCCCTGCCACCTCTCCCCTAACTCTGGGTCTATTATAGACTCTCCCCCTTACCCTGTCTCCCCTAACTCTGTATCTATTATAGACTCTCCCCCTCACCTCCTCTCCCCTAACTCTAAGTCTATTATTGACTCTCTCCCTTCCCCCGTCTCCCCTAACTCTGGGTCTATTATAGACTCTCCCCCTTACCCCCTCTCCCCTAACTCTGGGTCTATTATTGACTCACCCCCAGCCCCCTCTCCCCTAACTCTGGGTCTATTATTGACTCTCCCCCTTACCCCCTCTTCCCTAACTCTGGGTCTATTATTGACTCACCCCCTTACCCCATCTCCCCTAACTCTGGGTCTATTATAGACTCTGCCCCTGCCCCCTCTCCCCTAACACTGGGTCTATTATAAACTCTTCCCCTGCCCCCTCTCCCCTAACTCTGGGTCTATTGTAGACTCTCCCTCTTACACCCTCTCCCTTAACTCTGGGTCTATTATAGGCTCTCCCCCTTACCCCCTCTCCGCTAACTCTGGGTCTATTATAGACTCTCCCCCTGCCCCCTCTCCCCTAAATCTGGGTCTATTACAGACTCTCCCCCTGCCCCCTCTCTCCTAATTCTGGGTCTATTATAGACCCTACCCCTGCCCCTTCTCACCTAACTCTGGGTCTATGATAGACTCTCCCCCTTACCCCCTCTCCCCTAACTCTGGGTCTATTATAGACACTCCCCCTGCCCCCTCTCCCCTAACTCTGGGTCTGTTATAGACTCTCCCCCTGCCCCCTCTCCCCTAACTCTGGGTCCATTATAGACTCCCCGCCTTACCGCTCTCCCTTAACTCTGGGTCTATTATCGACTCTCCCTCTGCCCCCTCTCCCCTAACTCTGGGTCTATTATAGACTCTCCCCCTTATGCCCTCTCCCATAACTCTGGGTCTATGATAGACTCTCTCCCTTACCCCCTCTCCCCAAACTCTGGGTCTATTATAGACTCTCCCCTGCCCCCTCTCCCCTAACTCTGGGTCTTTTATAGACTCTGCCCCTGCCCGCTCTCCCCTAACTCTGGGTCTATTATAGACTCTCCCCCTGCCCCCTCTCCCCTAACTCTGGGTCTATTATAAACTCTTCCCCTGCCCCCTTTCCCCTAACTCTGGGTCTATTATCGACTCTCCCCCTTACCCCCTCTCCCATAACTCTGGGTCTATTATCGACTCTCCCTCTTACCCCCTCTCCCCTAACTCTGGGTCTATTATATTCTCTCTCCCCTTACCCCCTCTCCCCTAACTCTGGGTCTATTATATTCTCTCTCCCCTTACCCCCTCTCCCCTAACTCTGGGTCTATTATAGACTCTCTCCCTTACCCCCTCTCCCCTAACTCTGGGTCTATTATAGACTCTCCCCCTTACCCTGTCTCCCCAAACTCTGTATCTATTATAGACTCTCCCCCTTACCCCCTCTCCCCTAACTATGGGTCTATTATTGATTCTCCCCCAGCCCCCTCTCCCCTAACTCTGGGTCTATTATTGACTCTCCCCCTTACCCCCTCTCCCCTAACTCTGTGTCTATTATTGACTCTCCCCCTTACCCCCTCTCCCCTAACTCTGGGTCTATTATACACTCTGCCCCTGCCCCCTCTCCCCTAACTCTGGGTCCATTATCGACTCTCCCTCTGCCCCCTCTCCCCTAACTCTGGGTCTATTATTGACTCTCCACCAGCCCCCTCTCCCCTAACTCTGGGTCTATTATTGACTCTCCCCCTTACCCCCTCTTCCCTTACTCTGGGTCTATTATCGACTCTCCCTCTGCCCCCTCTCCCCTAACTCTGGGTCTATTATAGACACAACCCCTGCCCCCTCTCCCCTAACTCTGGGTCTATTACACACTCTCCCCCTGCCCCCTCTCCCCTAATTCTGGGTCTATTATAGACTCTACCCCTGCCCCTTCTCACCTAACTCTGGGTCGATGATAGACTCTCCCCCTTACCCCCTCTCCCCTAACTCTGGGTCTATTATAGACTCTCCCCCTTACCCCCTCTCCCCTAACTCTGGGTCTATTATAGACACTCCCCCTGCTCCCTGTCCCCTAACTCTGGGTCTGTTATAGACTCTCCCCCTGCCCCCTCTCCCCTAACTCTGGGTCTATTATAGACTCCCCGCCTTACCGCTCTCCCTTAACTCTGGGTCTATTATCGACTCTCCCTCTGCCCCCTCTCCCCTAACTCTGGGTCTATTATAGACTCTCCCCCTTATCCCCTCTCCCATAACTCTGGGTCTATGATAGCATCTCTCCCTTACCCCCTCTCCCCAAACTCTGGGTCTATTATAGACTCTCCCCTGCCCCCTCTCCCCTAACTCTGGGTCTATTATAGACTCTCCCCCTTACCGTGTCTCCCTTAACTCTGGGTCTATTATAGACTCTGCCCCTGCCACCTCTCCCCTAACTCTGGGTCTATTATAGACTCTCCCCCTGACCCTGTCTCCCCGAACTCTGTATCTATTATAGACTCTCCCCCTCACCTCCTCTCCCCTAACTCTAAGTCTATTATTGACTCTCTCCCTTCCCCCGTCTCCCCTAACTCTGGGTCTATTATAGACTCTCCCCCTTACCCCCTCTCCCCTAACTCTGGGTCTATTATTGACTCACCCCCAGCCCCCTCTCCCCTAACTCTGGGTCTATTATTGACTCTCCCCCTTACCCCCTCTTCCCTAACTCTGGGTCTATTATTGACTCACCCCCTTACCCCATCTCCCCTAACTCTGGGTCTATTATAGACTCTGCCCCTGCCCCCTCTCCCCTAACTCTGGGTCTATTGTAGACTCTCCCTCTTACCCCCTCTCCCTTAACTCTGGGTCTATTATAGGCTCTCCCCCTTACCCCCTCTCCGCTAACTCTGGGTCTATTATAGACTCTCCCCCTGCCCCCTCTCCCCTAAATCTGGGTCTATTACAGACTCTCCCCCTGCCCCCTCTCTCCTAATTCTGGGTCTATTATAGACTCTACCCCTGCCCCTTCTCACCTAACTCTGGGTCTATGATAGACTCTCCCCCTTACCCCCTCTCCCCTAACTCTGGGTCTATTATAGACACTCCCCCTGCCCCCTCTCCCCTAACTCTGGGTCTGTTATAGACTCTCCCCCTGCCCCCTCTCCCCTAACTCTGGGTCCATTATAGACTCCCCGCCTTACCGCTCTCCCTTAACTCTGGGTCTATTATCGACTCTCCCTCTGCCCCCTCTCCCCTAACTCTGGGTCTATTATAGACTCTCCCCCTTATGCCCTCTCCCATAACTCTGTGTCTATGATAGCATCTCTCCCTTACCCCCTCTCCCCAAACTCTGGGTCTATTATAGACTCTCCCCTGCCCCCTCTCCCCTAACTCTGGGTCTTTTATAGACTCTGCCCCTGCCCGCTCTCCCCTAACTCTGGGTCTATTATAGACTCTCCCCCTGCCCCCTCTCCCCTAACTCTGGGTCTATTATAAACTCTTCCCCTGCCCCCTCTCCCATAACTCTGGGTCTATTATCGACTCTCCCTCTTACCCCCTCTCCCCTAACTCTGGGTCTATTATAGACTCTCCCCCTTACCCCCTCTCCCCTAACTCTGGGTCTATTATAGACTCTCTCCCTTACCCCCTCTCCCCTAACTCTGGGTCTATTATAGACTCTCCCCCTTACCCTGTCTCCCCAAACTCTGTATCTATTATAGACTCTCCCCCTTACCCCCTCTCCCCTAACTATGGGTCTATTATTGATTCTCCCCCAGCCCCCTCTCCCCTAACTCTGTGTCTATTATTGACTCTCCCCCTTACCCCCTCTCTCCTAACTATGGGTCTATTATACACTCTGCCCCTGCCCCCTCTCCCCTAACTCTGGGTCCATTATCGACTCTCCCTCTGCCCCCTCTCCCCTAACTCTGGGTCTATTATTGACTCTCCACCAGCCCCCTCTCCCCTAACTCTGGGTCTATTATTGACTCTCCCCCTTACCCCCTCTCCCCTAACTCTGGGTCTATTATAGACTCTCCCCCTTATCCCCTCTCCCATAACTCTGGGTCTATGATAGCATCTCTCCCTTACCCCCTCTCCCCAAACTCTGGGTCTATTATAGACTCTCCCCTGCCCCCTCTCCCCTAACTCTGGGTCTATTATAGACTCTCCCCCTTACCGTGTCTCCCTTAACTCTGGGTCTATTATAGACTCTGCCCCTGCCACCTCTCCCCTAACTCTGGGTCTATTATAGACTCTCCCCCTGACCCTGTCTCCCCGAACTCTGTATCTATTATAGACTCTCCCCCTCACCTCCTCTCCCCTAACTCTAAGTCTATTATTGACTCTCTCCCTTCCCCCGTCTCCCCTAACTCTGGGTCTATTATAGACTCTCCCCCTTACCCCCTCTCCCCTAACTCTGGGTCTATTATTGACTCACCCCCAGCCCCCTCTCCCCTAACTGGGTCTATTATTGACTCTCCCCCTTACCCCCTCTTCCCTAACTCTGGGTCTATTATTGACTCACCCCCTTACCCCATCTCCCCTAACTCTGGGTCTATTATAGACTCTGCCATGGCCCCTCTCCCCTAACACTGGGTCTATTATAAACTCTTCCCCTGCCCCCTCTCCCCTAACTCTGGGTCTATTGTAGACTCTCCCTCTTACCCCCTCTCCCTTAACTCTGGGTCTATTATAGGCTCTCCCCCTTACCCCCTCTCCGCTAACTCTGGGTCTATTATAGACTCTCCCCCTGCCCCCTCTCCCCTAAATCTGGGTCTATTACAGACTCTCCCCCTGCCCCCTCTCTCCTAATTCTGGGTCTATTATAGACTCTACCCCTGCCCCTTCTCACCTAACTCTGGGTCTATGATAGACTCTCCCCCTTACCCCCTCTCCCCTAACTCTGGGTCTATTATAGACACTCCCCCTGCCCCCTCTCCCCTAACTCTGGGTCTGTTATAGACTCTCCCCCTGCCCCCTCTCCCCTAACTCTGGGTCCATTATAGACTCCCCGCCTTACCGCTCTCCCTTAACTCTGGGTCTATTATCGACTCTCCCTCTGCCCCCTCTCCCCTAACTCTGGGTCTATTATAGACTCTCCCCCTTATGCCCTCTCCCATAACTCTGTGTCTATGATAGCATCTCTCCCTTACCCCCTCTCCCCAAACTCTGGGTCTATTATAGACTCTCCCCTGCCCCCTCTCCCCTAACTCTGGGTCTTTTATAGACTCTGCCCCTGCCCGCTCTCTCCTAACTCTGGGTTTATTATAGACTCTCCCCCTTATGCCCTCTCCCATAACTCTGTGTCTATGATAGCATCTCTCCCTTACCCCCTCTCCCCAAACTCTGGGTCTATTATAGACTCCCCCCCTTACCGCTCTCCCCTAACTCTGGGTCTATTATAGACTCTCCCCCTTACCCCCTCTCCCCTAACTCTGGGTCTATTATAGACTCTCCCCCTGCCCCCTCTCCCCTAACTCTGGGTCTATTATAAACTCTTCCCCTGCCCCCTCTCCCATAACTCTGGGTCTATTATCGACTCTCCCTCTTACCCCCTCTCCCCTAACTCTGGGTCTATTATATTCTCTCCCCCTTACCCCCTCTCCCCTAACTCTGGGTCTATTATAGACTCTCTCCCTTACCCCCTCTCCCCTAACTCTGGGTCTATTATAGACTCTCCCCCTTACCCTGTCTCCCCAAACTCTGTATCGATTATAGACTCTCCCCCTTACCCCCTCTCCCCTAACTCTGTGTCTATTATTGACTCTCCCCCTTACCCCCTCTCCCCTAACTCTGGGTCTATTATACACTCTGCCCCTGCCCCCTCTCCCCTAACTCTGGGTCCATTATCGACTCTCCCTCTGCCCCCTCTCCCCTAACTCTGGGTCTATTATTGACTCTCCACCAGCCCCCTCTTCCCTTACTCTGGGTCTATTATCGACTCTCCCTCTGCCCCCTCTCCCCTAACTCTGGGTCTATTATTGACTCTCCACCAGCCCCCTCTTCCCTTACTCTGGGTCTATTATCGACTCTCCCTCTGCCCCCTCTCCCCTAACTCTGGGTCTATTATAGACACAACCCCTGCCCCCTCTCCCCTAACTCTGGGTCTATTATCGACTCTCCCCCTTATCCCCTCTCCCCTAACTCTGGGTCTATTATAGACTCTCCCCCTGCCCCCTCTCCCCTAACTCTGGGTCTATTATCGACTCTCCCTCTGCCCCCTCTCCCCTAACTCTGGGTCTATTATAGACACAACCCCTGCCCCCTCTCCCCTAACTCTGGGTCTATTACACACTCTCCCCCTGCCCCCTCTCCCCTAATTCTGGGTCTATTATAGACACAACCCCTGCCCCCTCTCCCCTAACTCTGGGTCTATTACACACTCTCCCCCTGCCCCCTCTCCCCTAACTCTGGGTCCATTATAGACTCCCCACCCTTACCGCTCTCCCTTAACTCTGGGTCTATTATCGACTCTCCCTCTGCCCCCTCTCCCCTAACTCTGGGTCTATTATAGACTCTCCCCCTTATCCCCTCTCCCATAACTCTGGGTCTATGATAGCATCTCTCCCTTACCCCCTCTCCCCAAACTCTGGGTCTATTATAGACTCTCCCCTGCCCCCTCTCCCCTAACTCTGGGTCTATTATAGACTCTCCCCCTTACCGTGTCTCCCTTAACTCTGGGTCTATTATAGACTCTGCCCCTGCCACCTCTCCCCTAACTCTGGGTCTATTATAGACTCTCCCCCTGACCCTGTCTCCCCGAACTCTGTATCTATTATAGACTCTCCCCCTCACCTCCTCTCCCCTAACTCTAAGTCTATTATTGACTCTCTCCCTTCCCCCGTCTCCCCTAACTCTGGGTCTATTATAGACTCTCCCCCTTACCCCCTCTCCCCTAACTCTGGGTCTATTATTGACTCACCCCCAGCCCCCTCTCCCCTAACTCTGGGTCTATTATTGACTCTCCCCCTTACCCCCTCTTCCCTAACTCTGGGTCTATTATTGACTCACCCCCTTACCCCATCTCCCCTAACTCTGGGTCTATTATAGACTCTGCCATGGCCCCTCTCCCCTAACACTGGGTCTATTATAAACTCTTCCCCTGCCCCCTCTCCCCTAACTCTGGGTCTATTGTAGACTCTCCCTCTTACCCCCTCTCCCTTAACTCTGGGTCTATTATAGGCTCTCCCCCTTACCCCCTCTCCGCTAACTCTGGGTCTATTATAGACTCTCCCCCTGCCCCCTCTCCCCTAAATCTGGGTCTATTACAGACTCTCCCCCTGCCCCCTCTCTCCTAATTCTGGGTCTATTATAGACTCTACCCCTGCCCCTTCTCACCTAACTCTGGGTCTATGATAGACTCTCCCCCTTACCCCCTCTCCCCTAACTCTGGGTCTATTATAGACACTCCCCCTGCCCCCTCTCCCCTAACTCTGGGTCTGTTATAGACTCTCCCCCTGCCCCCTCTCCCCTAACTCTGGGTCCATTATAGACTCCCCGCCTTACCGCTCTCCCTTAACTCTGGGTCTATTATCGACTCTCCCTCTGCCCCCTCTCCCCTAACTCTGGGTCTATTATAGACTCTCCCCCTTATGCCCTCTCCCATAACTCTGGGTCTATGATAGCATCTCTCCCTTACCCCCTCTCCCCAAACTCTGGGTCTATTATAGACTCTCCCCTGCCCCCTCTCCCCTAACTCTGGGTCTTTTATAGACTCTGCCCCTGCCCGCTCTCCCCTAACTCTGGGTCTATTATAGACTCTCCCCCTGCCCCCTCTCCCCTAACTCTGGGTCTATTATAAACTCTTCCCCTGCCCCCTCTCCCATAACTCTGGGTCTATTATCGACTCTCCCTCTTACCCCCTCTCCCCTAACTCTGGGTCTATTATAGACTCTCCCCCTGACCCTGTCTCCCCGAACTCTGTATCTATTATAGACTCTCCCCCTCACCTCCTCTCCCCTAACTCTAAGTCTATTATTGACTCTCTCCCTTCCCCCGTCTCCCCTAACTCTGGGTCTATTATAGACTCTCCCCCTTACCCCCTCTCCCCTAACTATGGGTCTATTATTGATTCTCCCCCAGCCCCCTCTCCCCTAACTCTGGGTCTATTATTGACTCTCCCCCTTACCCCCTCTCCCCTAACTCTGTGTCTATTATTGACTCTCCCCCTTACCCCCTCTCTCCTAACTATGGGTCTATTATACACTCTGCCCCTGCCCCCTCTCCCCTAACTCTGGGTCCATTATCGACTCTCCCTCTGCCCCCTCTCCCCTAACTCTGGGTCTATTATTGACTCTCCACCAGCCCCCTCTCCCCTAACTCTGGGTCTATTATAGACTCTCCCCCTTATCCCCTCTCCCATAACTCTGGGTCTATGATAGCATCTCTCCCTTACCCCCTCTCCCCAAACTCTGGGTCTATTATAGACTCTCCCCTGCCCCCTCTCCCCTAACTCTGGGTCTATTATAGACTCTCCCCCTTACCGTGTCTCCCTTAACTCTGGGTCTATTATAGACTCTGCCCCTGCCACCTCTCCCCTAACTCTGGGTCTATTATAGACTCTCCCCCTGACCCTGTCTCCCCGAACTCTGTATCTATTATAGACTCTCCCCCTCACCTCCTCTCCCCTAACTCTAAGTCTATTATTGACTCTCTCCCTTCCCCCGTCTCCCCTAACTCTGGGTCTATTATAGACTCTCCCCCTTACCCCCTCTCCCCTAACTCTGGGTCTATTATAGACTCTCCCCCTTACCGTGTCTCCCTTAACTCTGGGTCTATGATAGCATCTCTCCCTTACCCCCTCTCCCCAAACTCTGGGTCCATTATCGACTCTCCCTCTGCCCCCTCTCCCCTAACTCTGGGTCTATTATTGACTCTCCCCCTTACCCCCTCTCCCCTAACTCTGGGTCTATTATAGACTCTCCCCCTTATCCCCTCTCCCATAACTCTGGGTCTATGATAGCATCTCTCCCTTACCCCCTCTCCCCAAACTCTGGGTCTATTATAGACTCTCCCCTGCCCCCTCTCCCCTAACTCTGGGTCTATTATAGACTCTCCCCCTTACCGTGTCTCCCTTAACTCTGGGTCTATTATAGACTCTGCCCCTGCCACCTCTCCCCTAACTCTGGGTCTATTATAGACTCTCCCCCTGACCCTGTCTCCCCGAACTCTGTATCTATTATAGACTCTCCCCCTCACCTCCTCTCCCCTAACTCTAAGTCTATTATTGACTCTCTCCCTTCCCCCGTCTCCCCTAACTCTGGGTCTATTATAGACTCTCCCCCTTACCCCCTCTCCCCTAACTCTGGGTCTATTATTGACTCACCCCCAGCCCCCTCTCCCCTAACTGGGTCTATTATTGACTCTCCCCCTTACCCCCTCTTCCCTAACTCTGGGTCTATTATTGACTCACCCCCTTACCCCATCTCCCCTAACTCTGGGTCTATTATAGACTCTGCCATGGCCCCTCTCCCCTAACACTGGGTCTATTATAAACTCTTCCCCTGCCCCCTCTCCCCTAACTCTGGGTCTATTGTAGACTCTCCCTCTTACCCCCTCTCCCTTAACTCTGGGTCTATTATAGGCCCTCCCCCTTACCCCCTCTCCGCTAACTCTGGGTCTATTATAGACTCTCCCCCTGCCCCCTCTCCCCTAAATCTGGGTCTATTACAGACTCTCCCCCTGCCCCCTCTCTCCTAATTCTGGGTCTATTATAGACTCTACCCCTGCCCCTTCTCACCTAACTCTGGGTCTATGATAGACTCTCCCCCTTACCCCCTCTCCCCTAACTCTGGGTCTATTATAGACACTCCCCCTGCCCCCTCTCCCCTAACTCTGGGTCTGTTATAGACTCTCCCCCTGCCCCCTCTCCCCTAACTCTGGGTCCATTATAGACTCCCCGCCTTACCGCTCTCCCTTAACTCTGGGTCTATTATCGACTCTCCCTCTGCCCCCTCTCCCCTAACTCTGGGTCTATTATAGACTCTCCCCCTTATGCCCTCTCCCATAACTCTGTGTCTATGATAGCATCTCTCCCTTACCCCCTCTCCCCAAACTCTGGGTCTATTATAGACTCTCCCCTGCCCCCTCTCCCCTAACTCTGGGTCTTTTATAGACTCTGCCCCTGCCCGCTCTCCCCTAACTCTGGGTCTATTATAGACTCTCCCCCTGCCCCCTCTCCCATAACTCTGGGTCTATTATCGACTCTCCCTCTTACCCCCTCTCCCCTAACTCTGGGTCTATTATATTCTCTCCCCCTTACCCCCTCTCCCCTAACTCTGGGTCTATTATAGACTCTCTCCCTTACCCCCTCTCCCCTAACTCTGGGTCTATTATAGACTCTCCCCCTTACCCTGTCTCCCCAAACTCTGTATCTATTATAGACTCTCCCCCTTACCCCCTCTCCCCTAACTATGGGTCTATTATTGATTCTCCCCCAGCCCCCTCTCCCCTAACTCTGGGTCTATTATTGACTCTCCCCCTTACCCCCTCTCCCCTAACTCTGTGTCTATTATTGACTCTCCCCCTTACCCCCTCTCCCCTAACTCTGGGTCTATTATACACTCTGCCCCTGCCCCCTCTCCCCTAACTCTGGGTCCATTATCGACTCTCCCTCTGCCCCCTCTCCCCTAACTCTGGGTCTATTATTGACTCTCCCCCTTACCCCCTCTTCCCTTACTCTGGGTCTATTATCGACTCTCCCTCTGCCCCCTCTCCCCTAACTCTGGGTCTATTATAGACTCTCCCCCTGCCCCCTCTCCCCTAACTCTGGGTCCATTATAGACTCCCCCCCCTGACCACTCTCCCCTAACTCTGGGTCTATTATCGACTCTCCCTCTGCCCCCTCTCCCCTAACTCTGGGTCTATTATAGACACAACCCCTGCCCCCTCTCCCCTAACTCTGGGTCTATTACACACTCTCCCCCTGCTCCCTGTCCCCTAGCTCTGGGTCTGTTATAGACTCTCCCCCTGCCCCCTCTCCCCTAACTCTGGGTCCATAATAGACTCCCCGCCTTACCGCTCTCCCTTAACTCTGGGTCTATTATCGACTCTCCCTCTGCCCCCTCTCCCCTAACTCTGGGTCTATTATAGACTCTCCCCCTTATCCCCTCTCCCATAACTCTGGGTCTATGATAGCATCTCTCCCTTACCCCCTCTCCCCAAACTCTGGGTCTATTATAGACTCTCCCCTGCCCCCTCTCCCCTAACTCTGGGTCTATTATAGACTCTCCCCCTTACCGTGTCTCCCTTAACTCTGGGTCTATTATAGACTCTGCCCCTGCCACCTCTCCCCTAACTCTGGGTCTATTATAGACTCTCCCCCTGACCCTGTCTCCCCGAACTCTGTATCTATTATAGACTCTCCCCCTCACCTCCTCTCCCCTAACTCTGGGTCTATTATTGACTCTCTCCCTTCCCCCGTCTCCCCTAACTCTGGGTCTATTATAGACTCTCCCCCTTACCCCCTCTCCCCTAACTCTGGGTCTATTATTGACTCACCCCCAGCCCCCTCTCCCCTAACTCTGGGTCTATTATAGACTCTGCCATGGCCCCTCTCCCCTAACACTGGGTCTATTATAAACTCTTCCCCTGCCCCCTCTCCCCTAACTCTGGGTCTATTGTAGACTCTCCCTCTTACCCCCTCTCCCTTAACTCTGGGTCTATTATAGGCTCTCCCCCTTACCCCCTCTTCCCTAACTCTGGGTCTATTATTGACTCACCCCCTTACCCCATCTCCCCTAACTCTGGGTCTATTATAGACTCTGCCATGGCCCCTCTCCCCTAACACTGGGTCTATTATAAACTCTTCCCCTGCCCCCTCTCCCCTAACTCTGGGTCTATTGTAGACTCTCCCTCTTACCCCCTCTCCCTTAACTCTGGGTCTATTATAGGCTCTCCCCCTTACCCCCTCTCCGCTAACTCTGGGTCTATTATAGACTCTCCCCCTGCCCCCTCTCCCCTAAATCTGGGTCTATTACAGACTCTCCCCCTGCCCCCTCTCTCCTAATTCTGGGTCTATTATAGACTCTACCCCTGCCCCTTCTCACCTAACTCTGGGTCTATGATAGACTCTCCCCCTTACCCCCTCTCCCCTAACTCTGGGTCTATTATAGACACTCCCCCTGCCCCCTCTCCCCTAACTCTGGGTCTGTTATAGACTCTCCCCCTGCCCCCTCTCCCCTAACTCTGGGTCCATTATAGACTCCCCGCCTTACCGCTCTCCCTTAACTCTGGGTCTATTATCGACTCTCCCTCTGCCCCCTCTCCCCTAACTCTGGGTCTATTATAGACTCTCCCCCTTATGCCCTCTCCCATAACTCTGTGTCTATGATAGCATCTCTCCCTTACCCCCTCTCCCCAAACTCTGGGTCTATTATAGACTCTCCCCTGCCCCCTCTCCCCTAACTCTGGGTCTTTTATAGACTCTGCCCCTGCCCGCTCTCCCCTAACTCTGGGTCTATTATAGACTCTCCCCCTGCCCCCTCTCCCATAACTCTGGGTCTATTATATTCTCTCCCCCTTACCCCCTCTCCCCTAACTCTGGGTCTATTATAGACTCTCTCCCTTACCCCCTCTCCCCTAACTCTGGGTCTATTATAGACTCTCCCCCTTACCCTGTCTCCCCAAACTCAGTATCTATTATAGACTCTCCCCCTTACCCCCTCTCCCCTAACTATGGGTCTATTATTGATTCTCCCCCAGCCCCCTCTCCCCTAACTCTGGGTCTATTATTGACTCTCCCCCTTACCCCCTCTCCCCTAACTCTGTGTCTATTATTGACTCTCCCCCTTACCCCCTCTCTCCTAACTATGGGTCTATTATACACTCTGCCCCTGCCCCCTCTCCCCTAACTCTGGGTCCATTATCGACTCTCCCTCTGCCCCCTCTCCCCTAACTCTGGGTCTATTATTGACTCTCCACCAGCCCCCTCTCCCCTAACTCTGGGTCTATTATTGACTCTCCCCCTTACCCCCTCTTCCCTAACTCTGGGTCTATTATCGACTCTCCCTCTGCCCCCTCTCCCCTAACTCTGGGTCTATTATAGACTCTCCCCCTTATCCCCTCTCCCCTAACTCTGGGGCTATTATAGACTCTCCCCCTGCCCCCTCTCCCCTAACTCTGGGTCCATTATAGACTCCCCCCCCTGACCACTCCCCCCTAACTCTGGGTCTATTATCGACTCTCCCTCTGCCCCCTCTCCCCTAACTCTGGGTCTATTATAGACACAACCCCTGCCCCCTCTCCCCTAACTCTGGGTCTATTACACACTCTCCCCCTGCCCCCTCTCCCCTAATTCTGGGTCTATTATAGACACAACCCCTGCCCCCTCTCCCCTAACTCTGGGTCTATTACACACTCTCCCCCTGCCCCCTCTCCCCTAATTCTGGGTCTATTATAGACTCTACCCCTGCCCCTTCTCACCTAACTCTGGGTCGATGATAGACTCTCCCCCTTACCCCCTCTCCCCTAACTCTGGGTCTATTATAGACTCTCCCCCTTACCCCCTCTCCCCTAACTCTGGGTCTATTATAGACACTCCCCCTGCTCCCTGTCCCCTAACTCTGGGTCTGTTATAGACTCTCCCCCTGCCCCCTCTCCCCTAACTCTGGCTCCATAATAGACTCCCCGCCTTACCGCTCTCCCTTAACTCTGGGTCTATTATAGACTCTCTCCCTTACCCACTCTCCCCTAACTCTGGGTCTATTATCGACTCTCCCTCTGCCCCCTCTCCCCTAACTCTGGGTCTATTATAGACTCTCCCCCTTATCCCCTCTCCCGTAACTCTGGGTTTATGATAGACTCTCTCCCTTACCCCCTCTCCGCGAACTCTGGGTCTATTATAGACTCTCCCCCTGCCCCCTCTCCCCTAACTCTGGGTCCATTATAGACTCCCCCCCTTACCGCTCTCCCCTAACTCTGGGCCTATTATAGACTCTCCCCTGCCCCCTCTCCCCTAACTCTGGGTCTATTATAGACTCTCCCCCTTACCCCCTCTCCCCTAACTCTGGGTCTATTATTGACTCTCCCCCAGCCCCCTCTCCCCTAACTCTGGGTCTATTATTGACTCTCCCCCTTACCCCCTCTCCCCTAACTCTGGGTCTATTATAGACTCTCCCCTGCCCCCTCTCCCCTAACTCTGGGTCTATTATAAACTCTTCCCCTGCCCCCTCTCCCCTAACTCTGGGTCTATTATAGACTCTCCCCCTTACCCCCTCTCCGCTAACTCTGGGTCTATTATAGACACTCCCCCTGCCCCCTCTCCCCTAACTCTGGGTCTATTACACACTCTCCCCCTGCCCCCTCTCCCCTAATTCTGGGTCTATTATAGACTCTACCCCTGCCCCTTCTCACCTAACTCTGGGTCGATGATAGACTCTCCCCCTTACCCCCTCTCCCCTAACTCTGGGTCTATTATAGACTCTCCCCCTTTCCCCCTCTCCCCTAACTCTGGGTCTATTATAGACACTCCCCCTGCTCCCTGTCCCCTAACTCTGGGTCTGTTATAGACTCTCCCCCTGCCCCCTCTCCCCTAACTCTGGGTCCATTATAGACTCCCCGCCTTACCGCTCTCCCTTAACTCTGGGTCTATTATAGACTCTCCCCCTTACCCTGTCTCCCCTAACTCTGTGTCTATTATAGACTCTCTCCCTTACCCCCTCTCCCCTAACTCTGGGTCTATTATAGACTCTCCCCCTTACCCCCTCTCCCCTAACTCTGGGTCTATTATAGACTCTCCACCTTACCCCCTCTCTCCTAACTCTGGGTCTATTATAGACTCTCTCCCTTACCCCCTCTCCCCTAACTCTGGGTCTATTATAGACTCTCCCCCTTACCCTGTCTCCCCAAACTCTGTATCTATTATAGACTCTCCCCCTTACCCCCTCTCCCCTAACTATGGGTCTATTATTGACTCTCCCCCAGCCCCCTCTCCCCTAACGCTGCGTCTATTATTGACTCTCCCCCTTACCCCCTCTCCCCTAACCCTGTGTCTATTATTGACTCTCCCCCTTACCCCCTCTCCCCTAACTCTGGGTCTATTATAGACTCTCCCTCTTACCCCCTCTCCCCTAACTCTGGGTCTATTATAGACTCTCCCCCTGCCCCCTTTCCCCTAACTCTGGGTCCATTATAGACTCCCCCCCTTACCGCTCTCCTCTAACTCTGGGTCTGTTACAGTCTCTCCCCCTTAACCCCTCTCCCTTAACTCTGGGTCTATTATAGATTCTCCCCCTGCCCCCTCTCCCCTAACTCTGGGTCTATTATAGACTCTCCCCCTTACCCTTTCCCCTAACTCTGGGTCTATTATAGACTCTCCCCCTTACCGCTCTCCCCTAACTCTGGGTCTATTATCGACTCTCCCTCTGCCCCCTCTCCCCTAACTCTGGGTCTATTATCGACTCTCCCTCTGCCCCCTCTCCCCTAACTCTGGGTCTATGATAGACTCTCTCCCTTACCCACTCTCCCCTAACTCTGGGTCTATTATAGACTCTCCCCTGCCCCCTCTCCCCTAACTCTGGGTCTGTTATAGACTCTCCCCCTGACCCTGTCTCCCTTAACTCTGGGTCTATTATAGACTCTGCCCCTGCCCCCTCTCCCCTAACTCTAGGTCTATTATAGACTCTCTCCCTTTCCCCGTCTCCCCTAACTCTGGGTCTATTATAGACTCTCCCCCAGCCCCCTCTCCCCTAACTCTGGGTCTATTATTGACTCTCCCCCAGCCCCCTCTCCCCTAACTCTGGGTCTATTATAGACTCTCTCCCTGCCCCCTCTCCCCTAACTCTGGGTCTATTATAGACTATCCCCCTTACCCCCTCTCCACTAACTCTGGGTCTATTATAGACTCTCCCCCTTACCCCCTCTCCCCTAACTCTGGGTCTAATAAAGACTCTCCCCCTTACCCCCTCTCCCCCAACTCTGGGTCTATTATAAACTCTCCCCCTTACCCCCTCTCCCCTAACTCTGGGTCTATTATAGACTCTCCCCCCTGCCCCCTCTCCGCTAACTCTGGATCTATTCCAGACCCTCCCCCTGCCCCCGCACCACTAAGTCTGGGTCTATTATAGACTCTCCCCCTGCCCCCTCTCCTCTAACTCTGGGTCTGTTACAGTCTCTCCCCCTTAACCCCTCTCCCTTAACTCTGGGTCTATTATAGACTCTCCACCTGCCCCCTCTCCCCTAACTCTGGGTCTATTATAGATTCTCCCCCTGCCCCCTCTCCCCTAACTCTGGGTCTATTATAGACTCTCCCCCTTACCCACTCTCCGCGAACTCTGGGTCTATTATAGACTCTACCCCTGCCCCCTCTCCCCTAACTCTGGGACTATTACAGACTCTCCCCATGCCCCCTCTCCCCTAACTCTGGGTCCATTATAGACTCCCCCCCTTACCGCTCTCCCCTAACTCTGGGTCTATTATCGACTCTCCCTCTGCCCCCTCTCCCCTAACTCTGGGTCTATTATAGACTCTCCCTCTGCCCCCTCTCCCCTAACTCTGGATCTATTATAGACTCTCCCCCTTATCCCCTCTCCCATAACTCTGGGTCTATGATAGCATCTCTCCCTTACCCCCTCTCCCCAAACTCTGGGCCTATTATAGACTCTCCCCTGCCCCCTCTCCCCTAACTCTGGGTCTATTATAGACTCTCCCTCTTACCCTGTCTCCCCTAACACTGGGTCTATTATCGACTCTCCCTCTGCCCCCTCTCCCCTAACTCTGGGTCTATTATAGACTCTCCCCCTTACCCTGTCTCCCCAAACTCTGTATCTATTATAGACTCTCCCCCTTACCCCCTCTCCCCTAACTATGGGTCTATTATTGACTCTCCCCCAGCCCCCTGTCCCCTAACTCTGGGTCTGTTATTGACTCTCCCCCTTACCCCCTCTCCCCTAACCCTGTGTCTATTATTGACTCTCCCCCTTACCCCCTCTCCCCTAACTCTGGGTCTATTATATTCTCTTCCCCTTACCCCCTCTCCCCTAACTCTGGGTCCATTATAGACTCTCTCCCTTACCCCCTCTCCCCTAACTCTGGGTCTATTATAGACTCTCCCCCTTACCCTGTCTCCCCAAACTCTGTATCTATTATAGACTCTCCCCCTTACCCCCTCTCCCCTAACTATGGGTCTATTATTGACTCTCCCCCAGCCCCCTCTCCCCTAACTCTGGGTCTATTATTGACTCTCCCCCTTACCCCCTCTCCCCTAACTCTGTGTCTATTATAAACTCTTCGCCTGCCCCCTCTCCCATAAGTCTGGGTCTATTATCGACTCTCCCTCTTACCCCCTCTCCCCTAACTCTGTGTCTATTATAAACTCTTCGCCTGCCCCCTCTCCCATAAGTCTGGGTCTATTATCGACTCTCCCTCTTACCCCCTCTCCCCTAACTCTGGGTCTATTATAAACTCTGCCCCTGCCCCCTCTCCCATAACTCTGGGTCTATTATAGACTCTCCCCCTGCCCCCTTTCCCCTAACTCTGGGTCTATTATAAACTCTTCCCCTGCCCCCTCTCCCCGAACTCTGGGTCTATTATTGACTCTCCCCCAGCCCCCTCTCCCCTAACTCTGGGTCTATTATAAACTCTTCCCCTGCCCCCTCTCCCTTAACTCTGGGTCTATTATAGACTCTCCCCCTTACCCCCTCTCCCCTAACACTGGGTCTATTATCGACTCTCCCTCTGCCCCCTCTCCCCTAATTCTGGGTCTATTATAGACTCTCCCCCTGCCCCCTTTCCCCTAACTCTGGGTCCATTATAGACTCCCCCCCTTACCGCTCTCCCCTAACTCTGGGTCTATTATCGACTCTCCCTCTGCCCCCTCTCCCCTAACTCTGGGTCTATTATAGACTCTCCCCCTTATCCCCTCTCCCCTAACTCTGGGTCTATGATAGACTCTCTCCCTTACCCACTCTCCCCTAACTCTGGGTCTATTATAGACTCTCCCCTGCCCCCTCTCCCCTAACTCTGGGTCTGTTATAGACTCTCCCCCTGACCCTGTCTCCCTTAACTCTGGGTCTATTATAGACTCTGCCCCTGCCCCCTCTCCCCTAACTCTGGGTCTATTATAGACTCTCCCCCTTACCCTGTCTCCCCTAACTCTGTATCTATTATAGACTCTATTCCTTACCTCCTCTCCCCTAACTCTAGGTCTATTATTGACTCTCTCCCTTTCCCCGTCTCCCCTAACTCTGGGTCTATTATAGACTCTCCCCCTTACCCCCTCTCCCCTAACTCTGGGTCTATTATTGACTCTCTCCCTGCCCCCTCTCCCCTAACTCTGGGTCTATTATAGACTATCCCCCTTACCCCCTCTCCACTAACTCTGGGTCTATTATAGACTCTCCCCCTTACCCCCTCTCCCCTAACTCTGGGTCTATTAAAGACCCTCCCCCTTACCCCCTCTCCCCCAACTCTGGGTCTATTATAAACTCTCCCCCTTACCCCCTCTCCCCTAACTCTGGGTCTATTATAGACTCTCCCCCCTGCCCCCTCTCCGCTAACTCTGGATCTATTCCAGACCCTCCCCCTGCCCCCGCACCACTAAGTCTGGGTCTATTATAGACTCTCCCCCTGCCCCCTCTCCTCTAACTCTGGGTCTGTTACAGTCTCTCCCCCTTAACCCCTCTCCCTTAACTCTGGGTCTATTATAGATTCTCCCCCTGCCCCCTCTCCCCTAACTCTGGGTCTATTATTGACTCTCCACCTGCCCCCTCTCCCCTAACTCTGCGTCTATTATAGACTCTCCCCCTTAACCCCTCTCCCTTAACTCTGGGTCTATTATAGACTCTCCCCCTTAACCCCTCTCCCTTAACTCTGGGTCTATTATAGATTCTCCCCCTGCCCCCTCTCCCCTAACTCTGGGTCTATTATAGACTCTCCCCCTTACCCACTCTCCGCGAACTCTGGGTCTATTATAGACTCTACCCCTGCCCCCTCTCCCCTAACTCTGGGACTATTACAGACTCTCCCCCTGCCCCCTCTCCCCTAACTCTGGGTCCATTATAGACTCCCCCCCTTACCGCTCTCCCCTAACTCTGGGTCTATTATCGACTCTCCCTCTGCCCCCTCTCCCCTAACTCTGGGTCTATTATAGACTCTCCCCCTGCCCCCTCTCCCCTAACTCTGGGTGTATCATAGACTCTCTCCCTTACCCCCTCTCCCCTAACTCTGGGTCTATTATAGACTCTCCCCTGCCCCCTCTCCCCTAACTCTGGGTCTATTATAGACTCTCCCCCTGACCCTGTCTCCCTTAACTCTGGGTCTATTATAGACTCTGCCCCTGCCCCCTCTCCCCTAACTCTGGGTCTATTATAGACTCTCCCCCTTACCCTGTCTCCCCTAACTCTGGGTCTATTATAGATTCTCCCCCTTACCCCCTCTCCCCTAACTCTGGGTCTATTATTGACTCACCCCCAGCCCCCTCTCCCCTAACTCTTGGTCTATTATAGACTCTCTCCCTGCCCCCTCTCCCCTAACTCTGGGTCTATTATAGACTATCCCCCTTACCCCCTCTCCACTAACTCTGGGTCTATTATAGACTTTCCCCCTTACCCCCTCTCCCCTAACTCTGGGTCTATTAAAGACCCTCCCCCTTACCCCCTCTCCCCTAACTCTGGGTCTATTATAAACTCTCCCCCTTACCCCCTCTCTCCTAACTCTGGGTCTATTATAGACTCTCGCCCCTGCCCCCTCTCCGCTAACTCTGGATCTATTCCAGACACTCCCCCTGCCCCCGCACCACTAAGTCTGGGTCTATTATAGACTCTCCCCCTGCCCCCTCTCCCCTAACTCTGGGTCCATTATAGACTCCCCCCCTTCCCGCTCTCCCCTAACTCTGGGTCTATTATCGACTCTCCCTCTGCCCCCTCTCCCCTAACTCTGGGTCTATTATAGACTCTCCCCCTTACCCCCTCTCCCCTAACTCTGGGTCTATTATTGACTCTCCCCCAGCCCCCTCTCCCCTAACTCTGGGTCTAATATAAACTCTTCCCCTGCCCCCTCTCCCCGAACTCTGGGTCTATTATAGACTCTCCCCCTGCCCCCTTTCCCCTAACTCTGGGTCTATTATAAACTCTTCCACTGCCCCCTCTCCCCGAACTCTGGGTCTATTATCGACTCTCCCTCTGCCCCCTCTCCCCTAACTCTGGGTCTATTATAGACTCTCCCCCTTATCCCCTCTCCCATAACTCTGGGTCTATGATAGCATCTCTCCCTTACCCCCTCTCCCCAAACTCTGGGCCTATTATAGACTCTCCCCTGCCCCCTCTCCCCTAACTCTGGGTCTATTATAGACTCTCCCTCTTACCCTGTCTCCCTTAACTCTGGGTCTATTATAGACTCTGCCCCTGCCCATTCTACCCTAACTCTGCGTCTATTATAGACTCTCCCCCTTACCCTGTCTCCCCAAACTCTGTATCTATTATAGACTCTCCCCCTTACCCCCTCTCCCCTAACTATGGGTCTATTATTGACTCTCCCCCAGCCCCCTGTCCCCTAACTCTGGGTCTGTTATAGACTCTCCCCCTGCCCCCTCTCCCCTAACTCTGGGTCCATTATAGACTCCCCGCCTTACCGCTCTCCCTTAACTCTGGGTCTATTATCGACTCTCCCTCTGCCCCCTCTCCCCTAACTCTGGGTCTATTATAGACTCTCCCCCTTATCCCCTCTCCCATAACTCTGGGTCTATGATAGCATCTCTCCCTTACCCCCTCTCCCCAAACTCTGGGTCTATTATAGACTCTCCCCTGCCCCCTCTCCCCTAACTCTGTGTCTTTTATAGACTCTGCCCCTGCCCGCTCTCCCCTAACTCTGGGTCTATTATAGACTCTCCCCCTTACCCTGTCTCCCCTAACTCTGGGTCTATTATAAACTCTTCCCCTGCCCCCTCTCCCATAACTCTGGGTCTATTATAGACTCTCTCCTGCCCCCTCTCCCCTAACTCTGTGTCTTTTATAGACTCTGCCCCTGCCCGCTCTCCCCTAACTCTGGGTCTATTATAGACTCTCCCCCTTACCCTGTCTCCCCTAACTCTGGGTCTATTATAGACTCTCTCCCTTACCCCCTCTCCCCTAACTCTGGGTCTATTATAGACTCTCCCCCTTACCCTGTCTTCCCAAACTCTGTATCTATTATAGACTCTCCCTCTTACCCCCTCTCCCCTAACTATGGGTCTATTATTGACTCTCCCCCAGCCCCCTCTCCCCTAACTCTGGGTCTATTATTGACTCTCCCCCTTACCCCCTCTCCCCTAACCCTGTGTCTATTATTGACTCTCCCCCTTACCCCCTCTCCCCTAACTCTGGGTCTATTATACACTCCGCCCCTGCCCCCTCTCCCCTAACTCTGGGTCTATTATACACTCCGCCCCTGCCCCCTCTCCCATAACTCTGGGTCTATTATCGACTCTCCCTCTTACCCCCTCTCCCCTAACTCTGGGTCTATTATACACTCCGCCCCTGCCCCCTCTCCCATAACTCTGGGTCTATTATCGACTCTCCCTCTTACCCCCTCTCCCCTAACTCTGGGTCTATTATATTCTCTTCCCCTTACCCCCTCTCCCCTAACTCTGGGTCCATTATAGACTCTCTCCCTTACCCCCTCTCCCCTAACTCTGGGTCTATTATAGACTCTCCCCCTTACCCTGTCTCCCCAAACTCTGTATCTATTATAGACTCTCCCCCTTACCCCCTCTCCCCTAACTATGGGTCTATTATTGACTCTCCCCCAGCCCCCTCTCCCCTAACTCTGGGTCTATTATTGACTCTCCCCCTTACCCCCTCTCCCCTAACTCTGTGTCTATAATAAACTCTCCCCCAGCCCCCTCTCCCCTAACTCTGGGTCTATTATCGACTCTCCCTCTTACCCCCTCTCCCCTAACTCTGGGTCTATTATACACTCTGCCCCTGCCCCCTCTCCCCTAACTCTAGGTCTATTATAAACTCTCCCCCTGCCCCCTCTCCCCTAACTCTGGGTCTATTATCGACTCTCCCCCTGCCCCCTTTCCCCTAACTCTGGGTCTATTATAAACTCTTCCACTGCCCCCTCTCCCCGAACTCTGGGTCTATTATTGACTCTCCCCCAGCCCCCTCTCCCCTAACTCTGGGTCTATTATAAACTCTTCCCCTGCCCCCTCTCCCTTAACTCTGGGTCTATTATAGACTCTCCCCCTTACCCCCTCTCCCCTAACACTGCGTCTATTATCGACTCTCCCTCTGCCCCCTCTCCCCTAACTCTGGGTCTATTATAGACTCTCCCCCTTATCCCCTCTCCCATAACTCTGGGTCTATGATAGCATCTCTCCCTTACCCCCTCTCCCCAAACTCTGGGCCTATTATAGACTCTCCCCTGCCCCCTCTCCCCTAACTCTGGGTCTATTATAGACTCTCCCTCTTACCCTGTCTCCCTTAACTCTGGGTCTATTATAGACTCTGCCCCTGCCCATTCTACCCTAACTCTGGGTCTATTATAGACTCTCCCCCTTACCCTGTCTCCCCAAACTCTGTATCTATTATAGACTCTCCCCTTTACCCCCTCTCCCCTAACTATGGGTCTATTATTGACTCTCCCCCAGCCCCCTGTCCCCTAACTCTGGGTCTGTTATAGACTCTCCCCCTGCCCCCTCTCCCCTAACTCTGGGTCCATTATAGACTCCCCGCCTTACCGCTCTCCCTTAACTCTGGGTCTATTATCGACTCTCCCTCTGCCCCCTCTCCCCTAACTCTGGGTCTATTATAGACTCTCCCCCTTATCCCCTCTCCCATAACTCTGGGTCTATGATAGCATCTCTCCCTTACCCCCTCTCCCCAAACTCTGGGTCTATTATAGACTCTCCCCTGCCCCCTCTCCCCTAACTCTGTGTCTTTTATAGACTCTGCCCCTGCCCGCTCTCCCCTAACTCTGGGTCTATTATAGACTCTCCCCTGCCCGCTCTCCCCTAACTCTGGGTCTATTATAGACTCTCCCCCTTAGCCCCTCTCCCCTAACTCTGTGTCTATTATAAACTCTTCCCCTGCCCCCTCTCCCATAAGTCTGGGTCTATTATCGACTCTCCCTCTTACCCCCTCTCCCCTAACTCTGGGTCTATTATACACTCTGCCCCTGCCCCCTCTCCCCTAACTCTGGGTCTATTATTATCTCTTCCCCTGCCCCCTCTCCCATAACTCTGGGTCTATTATAGACTCTCCCCCTGCCCCCTTTCCCCTAACTCTGGGTCTATTATAAACTCTTCCCCTGCCCCCTCTCCCCGAACTCTGGGTCTATTATTGACTCTCCCCCAGCTCCCTCTCCCCTAACTCTGGGTCTATTATAAACTCTTCCCCTGCCCCCTCTCCCTTAACTCTGGGTCTATTATAGACTCTCCCTCTTACCCTGTCTCCCCTAACACTGGGTCTATTATCGACTCTCCCTCTGCCCCCTCTCCCCTAACTCTGGGTCTATTATAGACTCTCCCCCTTATCCCCTCTCCCGTAACTCTGGGTTTATGATAGACTCTCTCCCTTACCCCCTCTCCGCGAACTCTGGGTCTATTATAGACTCTGCCCCTGCCCCCTCTCCCCTAACTCTGGGTCTATTATAGACTCTTCCCCCTGCCCCCTCTCCCCTAACTCTGGGTCCATTATAGACTCCCCCCCTTACCGCTCTCCCCTAACTCTGGGTCTATTATCGACTCTCCCTCTGCCCCCTCTCCCCTAACTCTGGGTCTATTACAGACTCTCCCCCTTATCCCCTCTCCCCGAACTCTGGGTCTATTATAGACTCTCCCCCTGCCCCCTCTCCCCTAACTCTGGGTCCATTATAGACTCCCCACCCTTACCACTCTCCCCTAACTCTGGGTCTATTATCGACTCTCCCTCTGCCCCCTCTCCCCTAACTCTGGGTCTATTATAGACTCTCCCCCTTATCCCCTCTCCCGTAACTCTGGGTTTATGATAGACTCTCTCCCTTACCCCCTCTCCCCTAACTCTGGGTCTATTATAGACTCTCCCCCTGCCCCCTCTCCCCTAACTCTGGGTCCATTATAGACTCCCCCCCTTACCGCTCCCCTAACTCTGGGCCTATTATAGACTCTCCCCTGCCCCCTCTCCCCTAACTCTGGGTCTATTATAGACTCTCCCCCTTAGCCCCTCTCCCCTAACTCTGGGTCTATTATTGACTCTCCCCGTGCCCCCTCTCTCCTAACTCTGGGTCTATTATAGACTCTCCCCTTACCCCCTCTCCCCTAACTCTGGGTCTATTATAGACTCTCCCCCTTACCCCCTCTCCCCTGACTCTGGGTCTATTATTGACTCTCCCCCAGCCCCCTCTCCCCTAACTCTGGGTCTATTATAAACTCTTCCCCTGCCCCCTCTCCCCGAACTCTGGGTCTATTATAGACTCTCCCTCTTACCCCCTCTCCCCTAACTCTGGGTCTATTATAGACTCTCCCCCTTACCCCCTCTCCGCTAACTCTGAGTCTATTATAGACACTCCCCCTTCCCCCTCTCCCCTAACTCTGGGTCTATTACACACTCTCCCCCTGCCCCCTCTCTCCTAATTCTGGGTCTATTATAGACTCTACCCCTGCCCCTTCTCACCTAACTCTGGGTCTATGATAGACTCTCCCCCTTACCCCCTCTCCCCTAACTCTGGGTCTATTATAGACACTCCCCCTGCCCCCTCTCCCCTAACTCTGGGTCTATTATATACACTCCCCCTGCCCCCTGTCCCCTAACTCTGGGTCCATTATAGACTCCCCGCCTTACCGCTCTCCCTTAACTGTGGGTCTATTATCGACTCTCCCTCTGCCCCCTCTCCGCTAACTCTAGGTCTATTATAGACTCTCCCCCTTACCCCCTCTCCCCTAACTCTGGGTCTATTATAGACACTCCCCCTGCCCCCTGTCCCCTAACTCTGGGTCCATTATAGACTCCCCGCCTTACCGCTCTCCCTTAACTCTGGGTCCATTATAGACTCCCCCCCTTACCGCTCTCCCCTAACTCTGGGTCTATTATCGACTCTCCCTCTGCCCCCTCTCCCCTAACTCTGGGTCTATTACAGACTCTCCCCCTTATCCCCTCTCCCCGAACTCTGGGTCTATTATAGACTCTCCCCCTGCCCCCTCTCCCCTAACTCTGGGTCCATTATAGACTCCCCCCCCTTACCACTCTCCCCTAACTCTGGGTCTATTATCGACTCTCCCTCTGCCCCCTCTCCCCTAACTCTGGGTCTATTATAGACTCTCCCCCTTATCCCCTCTCCCGTAACTCTGGGTTTATGATAGACTCTCTCCCTTACCCCCTCTCCCCTAACTCTGGGTCTATTATAGACTCTCCCCCTGCCCCCTCTCCCCTAACTCTGGGTCCATTATAGACTCCCCACCTTACCGCTCCCCTAACTCTGGGCCTATTATAGACTCTCCCCTGCCCCCTCTCCCCTAACTCTGGGTCTATTATAGACTCTCCCCCTTAGCCCCTCTCCCCTAACTCTGGGTCTATTATTGACTCTCCCCCTGCCCCCTCTCTCCTAACTCTGGGTCTATTACAGACTCTCCCTCTTACCCCCTCTCCCCTAACTCTGGGCCTATTATAGTCTCTCCCCTGCCCCCTCTCCCCTAACTCTGGGTCTATTATAGACTCTCCCTCTTACCCTGTCTCCCTTAACTCTGGGTCTATTATAGACTCTGCCCCTGCCCATTCTACCCTAACTCTGGGTCTATTATAGACTCTCCCCCTTACCTCCTCTCCCCTAACTCTAACTCTATTATTGACTCTCTCCCTTCCCCCGTCTCCCCTAACTCTGTGTCTATTATAGACTCTCCCCCTTACCCCCTCTCCCCTAACTCTGGGTCTATTATAGACTCTCCCCCTTACCCCCTCTCCCCTAACTCTGGGTCTATTATTGACTCTCCCCCAGCCCCCTCTCCCCTAACTCTGGGTCTATTATAAACTCTTCCCCTGCCCCCTCTCCCCGAACTCTGGGTCTATTATAGACTCTCCCTCTTACCCCCTCTCCCCTAACTCTGGGTCTATTATAGACTCTCCCCCTTACCCCCTCTCCGCTAACTCTGAGTCTATTATAGACACTCCCCCTTCCCCCTCTCCCCTAACTCTGGGTCTATTACACACTCTCCCCCTGCCCCCTCTCTCCTAATTCTGGGTCTATTATAGACTCTACCCCTGCCCCTTCTCACCTAACTCTGGGTCTATGATAGACTCTCCCCCTTACCCCCTCTCCCCTAACTCTGGGTCTATTATAGACACTCCCCCTGCCCCCTCTCCCCTAACTCTGGGTCTATTATATACACTCCCCCTGCCCCCTGTCCCCTAACTCTGGGTCCATTATAGACTCCCCGCCTTACCGCTCTCCCCTAACTCTAGGTCTATTATCGACTCTCCCTCTGCCCCCTCTCCCCTAACTCTGGGTCTATTATAGACTCTCCCCCTTACCCCCTCTCCCCTAACTCTGGGTCTATTATAGACTCTCCCCCTTATCCCCTCTCCCATAACTCTGGGTCTATGATAGCATCTCTCCCTTACCCCCTCTCCCCAAACTCTGGGTCTATTATAGACTCTCCCCTGCCCCCTCTCCCCTAACTCTGTGTCTTTTATAGACTCTGCCCCTGCCCGCTCTCCCCTAACTCTGGGTCTATGATAGCATCTCTCCCTTACCCCCTCTCCCCAAACTCTGGGTCTATTATAGACTCTCCTCTGCCCCCTCTCCCCTAACTCTGTGTCTTTTATAGACTCTGCCCCTGCCCGCTCTCCCCTAACTCTGGGTCTATTATAGACTCTCCCCCTTACCCTGTCTCCCCTAACTCTGGGTCTATTATAGACTCTCTCCCTTACCCCCTCTCCCCTATCTCTGGGTCTATTATAGACTCTCCCCCTTACCCCCTCTCCCCTAACTCTGGGTCTATTATAGACTCTCCACCTTACCCCCTCTCCCCTAACTCTGGGTCTATTATACACTCCGCCCCTGCCCCCTCTCCCCGAACTCTGGGTCTATTATAAACTCTTCCCCTGCCCCCTCTCCCATAACTCTGGGTCTATTATCGACTCTCCCTTACCCCCTCTCCCCTAACTCTGGGTCTATTATATTCTCTCCCCTTAGCCCCTCCTCCCTAACTCTGGGTCTATTATAGACTCTCTCCCTGACCCCCTCTCCCCTAACTCTGGGTCTATTATAGACTCTCCCCCTTACCCTGTCTCCCCAAACTCAGTATCTATTATAGACTCTCCCCCTTACCCCCTCTCCCCTAACTATGGGTCTATTGTTGACTCTCCCCCAGCCCCCTCTCCCCTAACTCTGGGTCTATTATTGACTCTCCCCCTTACCCCCTCTCCCCTAACTCTGTGTCTATTATTGACTCTCCCCCTTACCCCTTCTCCCCTAACTCTGGGTCTATTATACACTCTGCCCCTGCCCCCTCTCCCCTAACTCTGGGTCTATTATAGACTCTCCCCCTGCCCCCTCTCCCCTAACTCTGGGTCTATTATAAACTCTTCCCCTGCCCCCTCTCCCATAACTCTGGGTCTATTATCGACTCTCCCTCTTACCCCCTCTCCCCTAACTCTGGGTCTATTATAGACTCTCCCCCTTATCCCCTCTCCCGTAACTCTGGGTTTATGATAGACTCTCTCCCTTACCCCCTCTCCGCGAACTCTGGGTCTATTATTGACTCTGCCCCTGCCCCCTCTCCCCTAACTCTGGGTCTATTACAGACTCTCCCCCTGCCCCCTCTCCCCTAACTCTGGGTCTATTATAGACTCTCCCCCTGCCCCCTCTCCCCTAACTCTGGGTCCATTATAGACTCCCCCCCCTTACCACTCTCCCCTAACTCTGGGTCTATTATCGACTCTCCCTCTGCCCCCTCTCCCCTAACTCTGGGTCTATTATAGACTCTCCCCCTTATCCCCTCTCCCCTAACTCTGGGTCTATTACAGACTCTCCCCCTTACCCCCTCTCCCCTAACTCAGGGCCTATTATAGACTCTCCCCTGCCCCCTCTCCCCTAACTCTGGGTCTATTATAGACTCTCCCCCTTAGCCCCTCTCCCCTAACTCTGGGTCTATTATTGACTCTCCCCCAGCCCCCTCTCCCCTAACTCTGGGTCTATTATTGACTCTCCCCCTTACCCCCTCTCCCCTAACTCTGGGTCTATTATTGACTCTCCCCCTTACCCCCTCTCCCCTAACTCTGGGTCTATCATAGACTCTGCCCCTGCCCCCTCTCCCCTAACTCTGGGTCTATTATAAACTCTTCCCCTGCCCCCTCTCCCCTAACTCTGGGTCTATTACAGACTCTCCCTCTTACCCCCTCTCCCCTAACTCTGGGTCTATTATAGACTCTCCCCCTTACCCCCTCTCCGCTAACTCTGGGTCTATTATAGACACTCCCCCTGCCCCCTCTCCCCTAACTCTGGGTCTATTACACACTCTCCCCCTGCCCCCTCTCCCCTAATTCTGGGTCTATTATAGACTCTACCCCTGCCCCTTCTCACCTAACTCTGGGTCTGTGATAGACTCTCCCCCTTACCCCCTCTCCCCTAACTCTGGGTCTATTACACACTCTCCCCCTGCCCCCTGTCCCCTAACTCTGGGTCTGTTATAGACTCTCCCCCTGCCCCCTCTCCCCTAACTCTGGGTCCATTATAGACTGCCCGCCTTACCGCTCTCCCTTAACTCTGGGTCTATTATCGACTCTCCCTCTGCCCCCTCTCCCCTATAACTGGATCTATTATAGACTCTCCCCCTTATCCCCTCTCCCATAACTCTGGGTCTATGATAGCATCTCTCCCTTACCCCCTCTCCCCAAACTCTGGGTCTAATTTAGACTCTCCCCTGCCCCCTCTCCCCTAACTCTGTGTCTTTTATAGACTCTGCCCCTGCCCGCTCTCCCCTAACTCTGGGTCTATTATAGAGTCTCCCCCTTACCCTGTCTCCCCTAACTCTGGGTCTATTATAGACTCTCTCCCTTACCCCCTCTCCCCTAACTCTGGGTCTATTATAGACTCTCCCCCTTACCCCCTCTCCCCTAACTCTGGGTCTATTATAGACTCTCCACCTTACCCCCTCTCCCCTAACTCTGGGTCTATTATAGACTCTCTCCCTTACCCCCTCCCCTCTAACTCTGGGTCTATTATAGACTCTCCCCCTTACCCTGTCTCCCCAAACTCTGTATCTATTATAGACTCTCCCCCTTACCCCCTCTCCCCTAACTATGGGTCTATTATTGACTCTCCCCCAGCCCCCTCTCCCCTAACGCTGGGTCTATTATTGACTCTCCCCCTTACCCCCTCTCCCCTAACTCTGTGTCTATTATTGACTCTCCCCCTTACCCCCTCTCCCCTAACTCTGGGTCTATTATCGACTCTCCCTCTGCCCCCTCTCCCCTAACTCTGGGTCTATTATAGACTCTCCCTCTGCCCCCTCTCCCCTAACTCTGGGTCTATTATCGACTCTCCCTCTGCCCCCTCTCCCCTATAACTGGGTCTATTATAGACTCTCCCCCTTATCCCCTCTCCCATAACTCTGGGTCTATGATAGCATCTCTCCCTTACCCCCTCTCCCCAAACTCTGGGTCTAATTTAGACTCTCCCCTGCCCCCTCTCCCCTAACTCTGTGTCTTTTATAGACTCTGCCCCTGCCCGCTCTCCCCTAACTCTGGGTCTATTATAGACTCTCCCCCTTACCCTGTCTCCCCTAACTCTGGGTCTATTATAGACTCTCTCCCTTACCCCCTCTCCCCTAACTCTGGGTCTATTATAGACTCTCCCCCTTACCCCCTCTCCCCTAACTCTGGGTCTATTATAGACTCTCCACCTTACCCCCTCTCCCCTAACTCTGGGTCTATTATAGACTCTCTCCCTTACCCCCTCCCCCCTAACTCTGGGTCTATTATAGACTCTCCCCCTTACCCTGTCTCCCCAAACTCTGTATCTATTATAGACTCTCCCCCTTACCCCCTCTCCCCTAACTGTGGGTCTATTATTGACTCTCCCCCAGCCCCCTCTCCCCTAACGCTGGGTCTATTATTGACTCTCCCCCTTACCCCCTCTCCCCTAACTCTGGGTCTATTATCGACTCTCCCTCTGCCCCCTCTCCCCTAACTCTGGGTCTATTATAGACTCTCCCCCTTATCCCCTCTCCCCTAACTCTGGGTCTATGATAGACTCTCTCCCTTACCCACTCTCCCCTAACTCTGGGTCTATTATAGACTCTCCCCTGCCCCCTCTCCCCTAAATCTGGGTCTATTATACACTCTCCCCCAGCCCCCTCTCCCCGAACTCTGGGTCTATTATAGACTCTCTCCCTGCCCCCTCTCTCCTAACTCTGGGTCTATTATAGACTATCCCCCTTACCCCCTCTCCACTAACTCTGGGTCTATTATAGACTCTCCCCCTTACCCCCTCTCCCCTAACTCTGGGTCTATTATAGACTATCCCCCTTACCCCCTCTCCACTAACTCTGGGTCTATTAAACACCCTCCCCCTTACCCCCTCTCCCCTAACTCTGGGTCTATTATAAACTCTCCCCCTGCCCCCTCTCCCCTAACTCTGGGTCTATTATAGACTCTCTCCCTGCCCCCTCTCTCCTAACTCTGGGTCTATTATAGACTCTCCCCCTTACCCCCTCTCCCCTAACTCTGGGTCTATTAAACACCCTCCCCCTTACCCCCTCTCCCCTAACTCTGGGTCTATTATAAACTCTCCCCCTGCCCCCTCTCCCCTAACTCTGGGTCTATTATAGACTATACCCCTGCCCCTTCTCACCTAACTCTGGGTCTATGATAGACTCTCCCCCTTACCCCCTCTCCCCTAACTCTGGGTCTATTATAGACACTCCCCCTGCCCCCTGTCCCCTAACTCTGGGTCTATTATTGACTCTCCCCCAGCCCCCTCTCCCCTAACGCTGGGTCTATTATAGACTCTCCCCCTTACCCTGTCTCCCCTAACTCTGGGTCTATTATAGACTCTCTCCCTTACACCCTCTCCCCTAACTCTGGGTCTATTATAGACTCTCCCCCTTATCCCCTCTCCCCTAACTCTGGGTCTATTATAGACTCTCCCCCTTACCCCCTCTCCCCTAACTCTGGGTCTATTATACACTCCGCCCCTGCCCCCTCTCCCCTAACTCTGGGTCTATTATAAACTCTTCCCCTGCCCCCTCTCCCATAACTCTGGGTCTATTATCGACTCTCCCTCTTACCCGCTCTCCCCTAACTCTGGGTCTATTATATTCTCTCCCCCTTACCCCCTCCTCCCTAACTCTGGGTCTATTATAGACTCTCTCCCTGACCCCCTCTCCCCTAACTCTGGGTCTATTATAGACTCTCCCCCTTACCCTGTCTCCCCAAACTCAGTATCTATTATAGACTCTCCCCCTTACCCCCTCTCCCCTAACTATGGGTCTATTATTGACTCTCCCCCAGCCCCCTCTCCCCTAACTCTGGGTCTATTATTGATCCTCCCCCTTAGCCCTCTCCCCTAACTCTGTGTCTATTATTGACTCTCCCCCTTACCCCCTCTCCCCTAACTCTGGGTCTATTATACACTCTGCCCCTGCCCCCTCTCCCCTAACTCTGGGTCTATTATAGATTCTCCCCCTGCCCCCTCTCCCCTAACTCTGGGTCTATTATAAACTCTTCACCTGCCCCCTCTCCCCTAACTCTGGGTCTATTATAGACTCTCCCCCTTATCCCCTCTCCCGTAACTCTGGGTTTATGATAGACTCTCTCCCTTACCCCCTCTCCGCGAACTCTGGGTCTATTATAGACTCTGCCCCTGCCCCCTCTCCCCTAACTCTGGGTCTATTACAGACTCTCCCCCTGCACCCTCTCCCCTAACTCTGGGTCTATTATAGACTCTCCCCCTGCCCCCTCTCCCCTAACTCTGGTTCTATTATACACTCTCCCTCTTATCCCCTCTCCCATAACTCTGGGTCTATGATAGCATCTCTCCCTTACCCCCTCTCCCCAAACTCTGGGTCTATTATAGACTCTGCCCCTGCCCGCTCTCCCCTAACTCTGGGTCTATTATAGACTCTCCCCCTTACCCTGTCTCCCCTAACTCTGGGTCTATTATAGACTCTCTCCCTTACCCCCTCTCCCCTAACTCTGGGTCTATTATAGACTCTCCCCCTTACCCCCTCTCCCCTAACTCTGGGTCTATTATAGACTCTCCCCCTTACCCCCTCTCCCCTAACTCTGGGTCTATTATACACTCCGCCCCTGCCCCCTCTCCCCTAACTCTGGGTCTATTATAGACTCTCCCCCTTACCCTGTCTCCCCTAACTCTGGGTCTATTATAGACTCTCTCCCTTACCCCCTCTCCCCTAACTCTGGGTCTATTATAGACTCTCCCCCTTACCCCCTCTCCCCTAACTCTGGGTCTATTATAGACTCTCCCCCTTACCCCCTCTCCCCTAACTCTGGGTCTATTATAGACTCTCCCCCTTACCCCCTCCTCCCTAACTCTGGGTCTATTATAGACTCTCTCCCTGACCCCCTCTCCCCGAACTCTGGGTCTATTATAGACTCTCCCCCTTACCCTGTCTCCCCAAACTCAGTATCTATTATAGACTCTCCCCCTTACCCCCTCTCCCCTAACTATGGGTCTATTATTGACTCTCCCCCAGCCCCCTCTCCCCTAACTCTGGGTCTATTATTGATCCTCCCCCTTAGCCCTCTCCCCTAACTCTGTGTCTATTATTGACTCTCCCCCTTACCCTCTCTCCCCTAACTCTGGGTCTATTATAGATTCTCCCCCTGCCCCCTCTCCCCTAACTCTGGGTCTATTATCGACTCTCCCTCTTACCCCCTCTCCCCTAACTCTGGGTCTATTATAGACTCTCCCCCTTATCCCCTCTCCCGTAACTCTGGGTTTATGATAGACTCTCTCCCTTACCCCCTCTCCGGGAACTCTGGGTCTATTATAGACTCTGCCCCTGCCCCCTCTCCCCTAACTCTGGGTCTATTACAGACTCTCCCCCTGCACCATCTCCCCTAACTCTGGGTCTATTATAGACTCTCCCCCTGCCCCCTCTCCCCTAACTCTGGGTCCATTATAGACTCCCCCCCTTACCACTCTCCCCTAACTCTGGGTCTATTATCGACTCTCCCTCTGCCCCCTCTCCCCTAACTCTGGGTCTATTACAGACTCTCCCCCTTATCCCCTCTCCCCTAACTCTGGGTCTATTATAGACTCTCCCCCTGCCCCCTCTCCCCTAACTCTGGGTCCATTATAGACTCCCCCCCCTTACCACTCTCCCCTAACTCTGGGTCTATTATCGACTCTCCCTCTGCCCCCTCTCCCCTAACTCTGGGTCTATTATAGACTCTCCCCCTTATCCCCTCTCCCGTAACTCTGGGTTTATGATAGACTCTCTCCCTTACCCCCTCTCCCCTAACTCAGGGCCTATTATAGACTCTCCCCTGCCCCCTCTCCACTAACTCTGGGTCTATTATAGACTCTCCCCCTTAGCCCCTCTCCCCTAACTCTGGGTCTATTATTGACTCTCCCCCAGCCCCCTCTCCCCTAACTCTGGGTCTATTATTGACTTTCCCCCTTACCCCCTCTCCCCTAACTCTGGGTCTATTATTGACTCTCCCCCTTACCCCCTCTCCCCTAACTCTGGGTCTATTATAAACTCTTCCCCTGCCCCCTCTCCCCTAACTCTGGGTCTATTACAGACTCTCCCTCTTACCCCCTCTCCCCTAACTCTGGGTCTATTATAGACTCTCCCCCTTACCCCCTCTCCGCTAACTCTGGGTCTATTATAGACACTCCCCCTGCCCCCTCTCCCCTAACTCTGGGTCTATTACACACTCTCCCCCTGCCCCCTCTCCCCTAATTCTGGGTCTATTATAGACTCTACCCCTGCCCCTTCTCACCTAACTCTGGGTCTGTGATAGACTCTCCCCCTTACCCCCTCTCCCCTAACTCTGGGTCTATTACACACTCTCCCCCTGCCCCCTGTCCCCTAACTCTGGGTCTGTTATAGACTCTCCCCCTGCCCCCTCTCCCCTAACTCTGGGTCCATTATAGACTCCACGCCTTACCGCTCTCCCTTAACTCTGGGTCTATTATCGACTCTCCCTCTGCCCCCTCTCCCCTATAACTGGGTCTATTATAGACTCTCCCCCTTATCCCCTCTCCCATAACTCTGGGTCTATGATAGCATCTCTCCCTTACCCCCTCTCCCCAAACTCTGGGTCTATTATAGACTCTCCCCTGCCCCCTCTCCCCTAACTCTGTGTCTTTTATAGACTCTGCCCCTGCCCGCTCTCCCCTAACTCTGGGTCTATTATAGACTCTCCCCCTTACCCCCTCTCCCCTAACTCTGGGTCTATCATAGACTCTCCCCCTGCCCCCTTTCCCCTAACTCTGGGTCCATTATAGACTCCCCCCCTTACCGCTCTCCCCTAACTCTGGGTCTATTATCGACTCTCCCTCTGCCCCCTCTCCCCTAACTCTGGGTCTATTATAGACTCTCCCCCTTATCCCCTCTCCCCTAACTCTGGGTCTCTGATAGACTCTCTCCCTTACCCACTCTCCCCTAACTCTGGGTCTATTATAGACTCTCCCCTGCCCCCTCTCCCCTAACTCTGGGTTTATTATACACTCTGCCCCAGCCCCCTCTCCCCTAACTCTGGGTCTATTATAGACTCTCTCCCTGCCCCCTCTCTCCTAACTCTGGGTCTATTATAGACTATCCCCCTTACCCCCTCTCCACTAACTCTGGGTCTATTATAGACTCTCCCCCTTACCCCCTCTCCCCTAACTCTGGGTCTATTAAAGACCCTCCCCCTTACCCCCTCTCCCCTAACTCTGGGTCTATTAAAGACCCTCCCCCTTACCCCCTCTCCCCTAACTCTGGGTCTATTATAAACTCTCCCCCTGCCCCCTCTCCTCTAACTCTGGGTTTATTATAGACTCTGCCCCTGCCCCTTCTCACCTAACTCTGGGTCTATGATAGACTCTCCCCCTTACCCCCTCTCCCCTAACTCTGGGTCTATTATAGACACTCCCCCTGCCCCCTGTCCCCTAACTCTGGGTCTGTTATAGACTCTCCCTCTGCCCCCTCTCCCCTAACTCTGGGTCTATTATCGACTCTCCCTCTGCCCCCTCTCCCCTAACTCTGGGTCTATTATCGACTCTCCCTCTGCCCCCTCTCCCCTAACTCTGGGTCTATTATAGACTCTCTCCCTTACCCCCTCTCCCCTAACTCTGGGTCTATTATACACTCCGCCCCTGCCCCCTCTCCCCTAACTCTGGGTCTATTATAAACTCTTCCCCTGCCCCCTCTCCCATAACTCTGGGTCTATTATCGACTCTCCCTCTTACCCGCTCTCCCCTAACTCTGGGTCTATTATATTCTCTCCCCCTTACCCCCTCCTCCCTAACTCTGGGTCTATTATAGACTCTCTCCCTGACCCCCTCTCCCCTAACTCTGGGTCTATTATAGACTCTCCCCCTTACCCTGTCTCCCCAAACTCAGTATCTATTATAGACTCTCTCCCTGACCCCCTCTCCCCTAACTCTGGGTCTATTATAGACTCTCCCCCTTACCCTGTCTCCCCAAACTCAGTATCTATTATAGACTCTCCCCCTTACCCCCTCTCCGCTAACTATGGGTCTATTATTGACTCTCCCCCAGCCCCCTCTCCCCTAACTCTGGGTCTATTATTGACTCTCCCCCTTACCCCCTCTCCCCTAACTCTGTGTCTATTATTGACATCCCCCTTACCCCCTCTCCCCTAACTCTGGGTCTATTATACACTCTGCCCCTGCCCCCTCTCCCCTAACTCTGGGTCTATTATAGATTCTCCCCCTGCCCCCTCTCCCCTAACTCTGGGTCTATTATAAACTCTTCACCTGCCCCCTCTCCCATACTCTGGGTCTATTACCGACTCTCCCTCTTACCCCCTCTCCCCTAACTCTGGGTCTATTATAGACTCTCCCCCTTATCCCCTCTCCCCTAATTCTGGGTCTATTATCGACTCTCCCTCTGCCCCCTCTCCCCTAACTCTGGGTCTATTATAGACTCTCCCCCTAATCCCCTCTCCCGTAACTCTGGGTTTATGATAGACTCTCTCCCTTACCCCCTCTCCCCTAACTCAGGGCCTATTATAGACTCTCCCCTGCCCCCTCTCCCCTAACTCTGGGTCTATTATAGACTCTCCCCCTTAGCCCCTCTCCCCTAACTCTGGGTCTATTATTGACTCTCCCCCAGCCCCCTCTCCCCTAACTCTGGGTCTATTATTGACTCTCCCCCTTACCCCCTCTCCCCTAACTCTGGGTCTATTATAGACTCTCCCCCTTACCCCCTCTCCGCTAACTCTGGGTCTATTATAGACACTCCCCCTGCCCCCTCTCCCCTAACTCTGGGTCTATTACACACTCTCCCCCTGCCCCCTCTCCCCTAATTCTGGGTCTATTATAGACTCTACCCCTGCCCCTTCTCACCTAACTCTGGGTCTGTGATAGACTCTCCCCCTTACCTCCTCTCCCCTAACTCTGGGTCTATTACACACTCTCCCCCTGCCCCCTGTCCCCTAACTCTGGGTCTGTTATAGACTCTCCCCCTGCCCCCTCTCCCCTAACTCTGGGTCCATTATAGACTCCCCGCCTTACCGCTCTCCCTAAACTCTGGGTCTATTATCGACTCTCCCTCTGCCCCCTCTCCCCTATAACTGGGTCTATTATAGACTCTCCCCCTTATCCCCTCTCCCATAACTCTGGGTCTATGATAGCATCTCTCCCTTACCCCCTCTCCCCAAACTCTGGGTCTATTATAGACTCTCCCCTGCCCCCTCTCCCCTAACTCTGTGTCTTTTATAGACTCTGCCCCTGCCCGCTCTCCCCTAACTCTGGGTCTATTATAGACTCTCCCCCTTACCCTGTCTCCCCTAAGTCTGGGTCTATTATAGACTCTCTCCCTTACCCCCTCTCCCCTAACTCTGGGTCTATTATAGACTCTCCCCCTTACCCCCTCTCCCCTAACTCTGGGTCTATTATAGACTCTCCACCTTACCCCCTCTCCCCTAACTCTGGGTCTATTATTGACTCTCCCTCTGCCCCCTCTCCCCTAACTCTGGGTCTATTATAGACTCTCTCCCTTACCCCCTCTCCCCTAACTCTGGGTCTATTATAGACTCTCCCCCTTACCCTGTCTCCCCAAACTCTGTATCTATTATAGACTCTCCCCCTTACCCCCTCTCCCCTAACTATGGGTCTATTATTGACTCTCCCCCAGCCCCCTCTCCCCTAACGCTGGGTCTATTATTGACTCTCCCCCTTACCCCCTCTCCCCTAACTCTGTGTCTATTATTGACTCTCCCCCTTACCCCCTCTCCCCTAACTCTGGGTCTATTATACACTCTGCCCCTGCCCCCTCTCCCCTAACTCTGGGTCTATTATAAACTCTTCCCCTGCCCCCTCTCCCATAAGTCTGGGTCTCTTATCGACTCTCCCTCTTACCCCCTCTCCCCTAACTCTGGGTCTATTATAGACTCTCCCCCTGCCCCCTTTCCCCTAACTCTGGGTCCATTATAGACTCCCCCCCTTACCGCTCTCCCCTAACTCTGGGTCTATTATCGACTCTTCCTCTGCCCCCTCTCCCCTAACTCTGGGTCTATTATAGACTCTCCCCCTTATCCCCTCTCCCCTAACTCTGGGTCTATGATAGACTCTCTCCCTTACCCACTCTCCCCTAACTCTGAGTCTATTATAGACTCTCCCCTGCCCCCTCTCCCCTAACTCTGGGTCTATTATACACTCTCCCCCAGCCCCCTCTCCCCTAACTCTGGGTCTATTATAGACTCTCTCCCTGCCCCCTCTCTCCTAACTCTGGGTCTATTATAGACTATCCCCCTTACCCCCTCTCCACTAACTCTGGGTCTATTATAGACTCTCCCCCTTACCCCCTCTCCCCTAACTCTGGGTCTATTAAAGACCCTCCCCCTTACCCCCTCTCCGCGAACTCTGGGTCTATTATAGACTCTGCCCCTGCCCCCTCTCCCCTAACTCTGGGTCTATTACAGACTCTCCCCCTGCCCCCTCTCCCCTAACTCTGGGTCTATTATAGACTCTCCCCCTGCCCCCTCTCCCATAACTCTGGGTCCATTATAGACTCCCCCCCTTACCGCTCTCCCCTAATTCTGGGTCTATTATCGACTCTCCCTCTGCCCCCTCTCCCCTAACTCTGGATCTATTATAGACTCTCCCCCTAATCCCCTCTCCCGTAACTCTGGGTTTATGATAGACTCTCTCCCTTACCCCCTCTCCCCTAACTCAGGGCCTATTATAGACTCTCCCCTGCCCCCTCTCCCCTAACTCTGGGTCTATTATAGACTCTCCCCCTTAGCCCCTCTCCCCTAACTCTGGGTCTATTATTGACTCTCCCCCAGCCCCCTCTCCCCTAACTCTGGGTCTATTATTGACTCTCCCCCTTACCCCCTCTCCCCTAACTCTGGGTCTATTATTGACTCTCCCCCTTACCCCCTCTCCCCTAACTCTGGGTCTATCATAGACTCTGCCCCTGCCCCCTCTCCCCTAACTCTGGGTCTATTATAAACTCTTCCCCTGCCCCCTCTCCCCTAACTCTGGGTCTATTACAGACTCTCCCTCTTACCCCCTCTCCCCTAACTCTGGGTCTATTATAGACTCTCCCCCTTACCCCCTCTCCGCTAACTCTGGGTCTATTATAGACACTCCCCCTGCCCCCTCTCCCCTAACTCTGGGTCTATTACACACTCTCCCCCTGCCCCCTCTCCCCTAATTCTGGGTCTATTATAGACTCTACCCCTGCCCCTTCTCACCTAACTCTGGGTCTGTGATAGACTCTCCCCCTTACCTCCTCTCCCCTAACTCTGGGTCTATTACACACTCTCCCCCTGCCCCCTGTCCCCTAACTCTGGGTCTGTTATAGACTCTCCCCCTGCCCCCTCTCCCCTAACTCTGGGTCCATTATAGACTCCCCGCCTTACCGCTCTCCCTAAACTCTGGGTCTATTATCGACTCTCCCTCTGCCCCCTCTCCCCTATAACTGGGTCTATTATAGACTCTCCCCCTTATCCCCTCTCCCATAACTCTGGGTCTATGATAGCATCTCTCCCTTACCCCCTCTCCCCAAACTCTGGGTCTATTATAGACTCTCCCCTGCCCCCTCTCCCCTAACTCTGTGTCTTTTATAGACTCTGCCCCTGCCCGCTCTCCCCTAACTCTGGGTCTATTATAGACTCTCCCCCTTACCCTGTCTCCCCTAAGTCTGGGTCTATTATAGACTCTCTCCCTTACCCCCTCTCCCCTAACTCTGGGTCTATTATAGACTCTCCACCTTACCCCCTCTCCCCTAACTCTGGGTCTATTATAGACTCTCTCCCTTACCCCCTCTCCCCTAACTCTGGGTCTATTATAGACTCTCCCCCTGCCCCCTCTCCCCTAACTCTGGGTCTATTATAGACTCTCCACCTTACCCCCTCTCCCCTAACTCTGGGTCTATTATAGACTCTCTCCCTTACCCCCTCTCCCCTAACTCTGGGTCTATTATTGACTCTCCCCCTTACCCTGTCTCCCCAAACTCTGTATCTATTATAGACTCTCCCCCTTACCCCCTCTCCCCTAACTATGGGTCTATTATTGACTCTCCCCCAGCCCCCTCTCCCCTAACGCTGGGTCTATTATTGACTCTCCCCCTTACCCCCTCTCCCCTAACTCTGTGTCTATTATTGACTCTCCCCCTTACCCCCTCTCCCCTAACTCTGGGTCTATTATACACTCTGCCCCTGCCCCCTCTCCCCTAACTCTGGGTCTCTTATCGACTCTCCCTCTTACCCCCTCTCCCCTAACTCTGGGTCTATTATAGACTCTCCCCCTGCCCCCTTTCCCCTAACTCTGGGTCCATTATAGACTCCCCGCCTTACCGCTCTCCCCTAACTCTGGGTCTATTATCGACTCTTCCTCTGCCCCCTCTCCCCTAACTCTGGGTCTATTATAGACTCTCCCCCTTATCCCCTCTCCCCTAACTCTGGGTCTATGATAGACTCTCTCCCTTACACACTCTCCCCTAACTCTGGGTCTATTATAGACTCTCCCCTGCCCCCTCTCCCCTAACTCTGGGTCTATTATAGACTCTCTCCCTGCCCCCTCTCCACTAACTCTGGGTCTATTATAGACTCTCCCCCTTACCCCCTCTCCCCTAACTCTGGGTCTATTAAAGACCCTCCCCCTTACCCCCTCTCCCCTAACTCTGGGTCTATTATAAACTCTCCCCCTGCCCCCTCTCCCCTAACTCTGGGTCTATTATCGACTCTCCCTCTTACCCCCTCTCCCCTAACTCTGGGTCTATTATAGACTCTCCCCCTTACCCCCTCTCCGCGAACTCTGGGTCTATTATAGACTCTCCCCCTGCCCCCTCTCCCCTAAATCTGGGTCTATTACAGACTCTCCCCCTGCCCCCTCTCCCCTAACTCTGGGTCTATTACAGACTCTCCCCATGCCCCCTCTCCCCTAACTCTGGGTCCATTATAGACTCCCCCCCTGCCCCCTCTCCCCTAACTCTGGGTCTATTATCGACTCTCCCTCTGCCCCCTCTCCCCTAACTCTGGGTCTATTATAGACTCTCCCCCTTATCCCCTCTCCCGTAACGCTGGGTTTATGATAGACTCTCTCCCTTACCCCCTCTCCCCTAACTCTGGGCCTATTATAGACTCTCCCCTGCCCCCTCTCCCCTAACTCTGGGTCTATTATAGACTCTCCACCTTAGCCCCTCTCCCCTAACTCTGGGTCTATTATTGACTCTCCCCCAGCCCCCTCTCCCCTAACTCTGGGTCTATTATTGACTCTCCCCCTTACCCCCTCTCCCCTAACTCTGGGTCTATTATTGACTCTCCCCCTTACCCCCTCTTCCCTAACTCTGGGTCTATCATAGACTCTGCCCCTGCCCCCTCTCCCCTAACTCTGGGTCTATTATAAACTCTTCCCCTGCCCCCTCTCCCCTAACTCTGGGTCTATTACAGACTCTCCCTCTTACCCCCTCTCCCCTAACTCTGGGTCTATTATAGACTCTCCCCCTTACCCCCTCTCCGCTAACTCTGGGTCTATTATAGACACTCCCCCTGCCCCCTCTCCCCTAACTCTGGGTCTATTACACACTCTCCCCCTGCCCCCTCTCCCCTAATTCTGGGTCTATTATAGACTCTACCCCTGCCCCTTCTCACCTAACTCTGGGTCTGTGATAGACTCTCCCCCTTACCCCCTCTCCCCTAACTCTGGGTCTATTACACACTCTCCCCCTGCCCCCTGTCCCCTAACTCTGGGTCTGTTATAGACTCTCCCCCTGCCCCCTCTCCCCTAACTCTGGGTCCATTATAGACTCCCCGCCTTACCGCTCTCCCTTAACTCTGGGTCTATTATCGACTCTCCCTCTGCCCCCTCTCCCCTATAACTGGGTCTATTATAGACTCTCCCCCTTATCCCCTCTCCCATAACTCTGGGTCTATGATAGCATCTCTCCCTTCCCCCCTCTCCCCAAACTCTGGGTCTATTATAGACTCTCCCCTGCCCCCTCTCCCCTAACTCTGGGTCTATTATCGACTCTCCCTCTGCCCCCTCTCCCCTATAACTGGGTCTATTATAGACTCTCCCCCTTATCCCCTCTCCCATAACTCTGGGTCTATGATAGCATCTCTCCCTTCCCCCCTCTCCCCAAACTCTGGGTCTATTATAGACTCTCCCCTGCCCCCTCTCCCCTAACTCTGTGTCTTTTATAGACTCTGCCCCTGCCCGCTCTCTCCTAACTCTGGGTCTATTATAGACTCTCCCCCTTACCCTGTCTCCCCTAACTCTGGGTCTATTATAGACTCTCTCCCTTACCCCCTCTCCCCTAACTCTGGGTCTATTATAGACTCTCCCCCTTACCCCCTCTCCCCTAACTCTGGGTCTATTATAGACTCTCCACCTTACCCCCTCTCCCCTAACTCTGGGTCTATTATAGACTCTCTCCCTTACCCTGTCTCCCCAAACTCTGTATCTATTATAGACTCTCCCCCTTACCCCCTCTCCCCTAACTATGGGTCTATTATTGACTCTCCCCCAGCCCCCTCTCCCCTAACGCTGGGTCTATTATTGACTCTCTCCCTTACCCCCTCTCCCCTAACTCTGTGTCTATTATTGACTCTCCCCCTTACCCCCTCTCCCCTAACTCTGGGTCTATTATACACTCTGCCCCTGCCCCCTCTCCCCTAACTCTGGGTCTATTATAAACTCTTCCCCTGCCCCCTCTCCCATAAGTCTGGGTCTCTTATCGACTCTCCCTCTTACCCCCTCTCCCCTAACTCTGGGTCTATTATAGACTCTCCCCCTGCCCCCTTTCCCCTAACTCTGGGTCCATTATAGACTCCCCCCCTTACCGCTCTCCCCTAACTCTGGGTCTATTATCGACTCTCCCTCTGCCCCCTCTCCCCTAACTCTGGGTCTATTATAGACTCTCCCCTGCCCCCTCTCCCCTAACTCTGGGTCTATTATAGACTATCCCCCTTACCCCCTCTCCACTAACTCTGGGTCTATTATAGACTCTCCCCCTTACCCCCTCTCCCCTAACTCTGGGTCTATTATAAACTCTCCCCCTGCCCCCTCTCCCCTAACTCTGGGTCTATTATAAACTCTCCACCTGCCCCCTCTCCCCTAACTCTGGGTCTATTATAAACTCTTCCCCTGCCCCCTCTCCCCTAACTCTGGGTCTATTATAGACTCTCCCCCTGCCCCCTCTCCCATAACTCTGGGTCTATTATCGACTCTCCCTCTTACCCCCTCTCCCCTAACTCTGGGTCTATTATAGACTCTCCCCCTGCCCCCTCTCCCCTAACTCTGGGTCTATTATAGACTCTCCCCCTGCCCCCTCTCCCCTAACTCTGGGTCCATTATAGACTCCCCCCCTTACCGCTCTCCCCTAACTCTGGGTCTATTATCGACTCTCCCTCTGCCCCCTCTCCCCTAACTCTGGGTCTATTATAGACTCTCCCCCTTATCCCCTCTCCCGTAACTCTGGGTTTATGATAGACTCTCTCCCTTACCCCCTCTCCCCTAACTCTGGGCCTATTATAGACTCTCCCCTGCCCCATCTCCCCTAACTCTGGGTCTATTATAGACTCTCCCCCTTAGCCCCTCTCCCCTAACTCTGGGTCTATTATAGACTCTCCCCCTTACCCCCTCTCCCCTAACTCTGGGTCTATTAAAGACCCTCCCCCTTACCCCCTCTCCCCTAACTCTGGGTCTATTATAAACTCTCCCCCTTACCCCCTCTCCCCTAACTCTGGGTCTATTATAGACTCTCCCCCCTGCCCCCTCTCCGCTAACTCTGGATCTATTCCAGACCCTCCCCCTGCCCCCGCACCACTAAGTCTGGGTCTATTATAGATTCTCCCCCTGCCCCCTCTCCCCTAATTCTGGGTCTATTATAGACTCTCCACCTGCCCCCTCTCCCCTAACTCTGGGTCTATTATAGATTCTCCCCCTGCCCCCTCTCCCCTAACTCTGGGTCTATTATAGACTCTCCCCCTTACCCACTCTCCGCGAACTCTGGGTCTATTATAGACTCTACCCCTGCCCCCTCTCCCCTAACTCTGGGACTATTACAGACTCTCCCCCTGCCCCCTCTCCCCTAACTCTGGGTCCATTATAGACTCCCCCCCTTACCGCTCTCCCCTAACTCTGGGTCCATTATAGACTCCCCCCTTACCGCTCTCCCCTAACTCTGGGTCCATTATAGACTCCCCCCCTGCCCCCTCTCCCCTATCTCTGGGTCTATTATAGACTCTCCCCTTACCTGTCTCCCCTAACTCTGGGTCTATTATAGATTCTCCCCCTTACCCCCTCTCCCCTAACTCTGGGTCTATTATTGACTCTCTCCCTTTCCCCGTCTCCCCTAACTCTGGGTCTATTACACACTCTCCCCCTGCCCCCTCTCCCCTAATTCTGGGTCTATTATAGACTCTACCCCTACCCCTTCTCACCTAACTCTGGGTCTGTGATAGACTCTCCCCCTTACCCCCTCTCCCCTAACTCTGGGTCTATTACACACTCTCCCCCTGCCCCCTGTCCCCTAACTCTGGGTCTGTTATAGACTCTCCCCCTGCCCCCTCTCCCCTAACTCTGGGTCCATTATAGACTCCCCGCCTTACCGCTCTCCCTTAACTCTGGGTCTATTATCGACTCTCCCTCTGCCCCCTCTCCCCTATAACTGGGTCTATTATAGACTCTCCCCCTTATCCCCTCTCCCATAACTCTGGGTCTATGATAGCATCTCTCCCTTCCCCCCTCTCCCCAAACTCTGGGTCTATTATAGACTCTCCCCTGCCCCCTCTCCCCTAACTCTGTGTCTTTTATAGACTCTGCCCCTGCCCGCTCTCTCCTAACTCTGGGTCTATTATAGACTCTCCCCTTACCCTGTCTCCCCTAACTCTGGGTCTATTATAGACTCTCTCCCTTACCCCCTCTCCCCTAACTCTGGGTCTATTATAGACTCTCCCCCTTACCCCCTCTCCCCTAACTCTGGGTCTATTATAGACTCTCCACCTTACCCCCTCTCCCCTAACTCTGGGTCTATTATTGACTCTCTCCCTTACCCTGTCTCTCCAAACTCTGTATCTATTATAGACTCTCCCCCTTACCCCCTCTCCCCTAACTATGGGTCTATTATTGACTCTCCCCCAGCCCCCTCTCCCCTAACGCTGGGTCTATTATTGACTCTCTCCCTTACCCCCTCTCCCCTAACTCTGTGTCTATTATTGACTCTCCCCCTTACCCCCTCTCCCCTAACTCTGGGTCTATTATACACTCTGCCCCTGCCCCCTCTCCCCTAACTCTGGGTCTATTATAAACTCTTCCCCTGCCCCCTCTCCCATAAGTCTGGGTCTCTTATCGACTCTCCCTCTTACCCCCTCTCCCCTAACTCTGGGTCTATTATAAACTCTTCCCCTGCCCCCTCTCCCATAAGTCTGGGTCTCTTATCGACTCTCTCCCTTACCCCCTCTCCCCTAACTCTGGGTCTATTATAGACTCTCCCCCTGCCCCCTTTCCCCTAACTCTGGGTCCATTATAGACTCCCCCCCTTACCGCTCTCCCCTAACTCTGGGTCTATTATCGACTCTCCCTCTGCCCCCTCTCCCCTAACTCTGGGTCTATTATAGACTCTCTCCCTGCCCCCTCTCCACTAACTCTGGGTCTATTAAAGACTCTCCCCCTTACCCCCTCTCCACTAACTCTGGGTCTATTAAAGACTCTCCCCCTTACCCCCTCTCCCCTAACTCTGGGTCTATTATAAACTCTCCCCCTGCCCCCTCTCCCCTAACTCTGGGTCTATTAAAGACCCTCCCCCTTACCCCCTCTCCCCTAACTCTGGGTCTATTATAAACTCTCCACCTGCCCCCTCTCCCCTAACTCTGGGTCTATTATAGACTCTCCCCCTGCCCCCTCTCCCCTAACTCTGGGTCTATTATAAACTCTTCCCCTGCCCCCTCTCCCCTAACTCTGGGTCTATTATAGACTCTCCCCCTGCCCCCTCTCCCATAACTCTGGGTCTATTATCGACTCTCCCTCTTACCCCCTCTCCCCTAACTCTGGGTCTATTATAGACTCTCCCCCTGCCCCCTCTCCCCTAACTCTGGGTCTATTATAGACTCTCCCCCTGCCCCCTCTCCCCTAACTCTGGGTCTATTATAGACTCTCCCCCTGCCCCCTCTCCCATAACTCTGGGTCTATTATCGACTCTCCCTCTTACCCCCTCTCCCCTAACTCTGGGTCTATTATAGACTCTCCCCCTTATCCCCTCTCCCGTAACTCTGGGTTTATGATAGACTCTCTCCCTTACCCCCTCTCCCCTAACTCTGGGCCTATTATAGACTCTCCCCTGCCCCATCTCCCCTAACTCTGGGTCTATTATAGACTCTCCCCCTTAGCCCCTCTCCCCTAACTCTGGGTCTATTATAGACTCTCCCCCTTACCCCCTCTCCCCTAACTCTGGGTCTATTATAGACTCTCCCCCCTGCCCCCTCTCCGCTAACTCTGGATCTATTCCAGACCCTCCCCCTGCCCCCGCACCACTAAGTCTGGGTCTATTATAGATTCTCCCCCTGCCCCCTCTCCCCTAACTCTGGGTCTATTATAGACTCTCCACCTGCCCCCTCTCCCCTAACTCTGGGTCTATTATAGACTCTCCCCCTTACCCACTCTCCGCGAACTCTGGGTCTATTATAGACTCTACCCCTGCCCCCTCTCCCCTAACTCTGGGACTATTACAGACTCTCCCCCTGCCCCCTCTCCCCTAACTCTGGGTCCATTATAGACTCCCCCCCTTACCGCTCTCCCCTAACTCTGGGTCCATTATAGACTCCCCCCCTTACCGCTCTCCCCTAACTCTGGGTCTATTATAGACTCTCCCCCTTACCCTGTCTCCCTTAACTCTGGGTCTATTATAGACTCTGCCCCTGCCCCCTCTCCCCTATCTCTGGGTCTATTATAGACTCTCCCCTTACCCTGTCTCCCCTAACTCTGGGTCTATTATAGATTCTCCCCCCTGCCCCCTCTCCCCTAACTCTGGGTCTATTATTGACTCTCTCCCTTTCCCCGTCTCCCCTAACTCTGGGTCTATTACACACTCTCCCCCTGCCCCCTCTCCCCTAATTCTGGGTCTATTATAGACTCTACCCCTGCCCCTTCTCACCTAACTCTGGGTCTGTGATAGACTCTCCCCCTTACCCCCTCTCCCCTAACTCTGGGTCTATTACACACTCTCCCCCTGCCCCCTGTCCCCTAAATCTGGGTCTGTTATAGACTCTCCCCCTGCCCCCTCTCCCCTAACTCTGGGTCCATTATAGACTCCCCGCCTTACCGCTCTCCCTTAACTCTGGGTCTATTATCGACTCTCCCTCTGCCCCCTCTCCCCTATAACTGGGTCTATTATAGACTCTCCCCCTTATCCCCTCTCCCATAACTCTGGGTCTATGATAGCATCTCTCCCTTCCCCCCTCTCCCCAAACTCTGGGTCTATTATAGACTCTCCCCTGCCCCCTCTCCCCTAACTCTGTGTCTTTTATAGACTCTGCCCCTGCCCGCTCTCTCCTAACTCTGGGTCTATTATAGACTCTCCCCTTACCCTGTCTCCCCTAACTCTGGGTCTATTATAGACTCTCCCCCTTACCCCCTCTCCCCTAACTCTGGGTCTATTATAGACTCTCCACCTTACCCCCTCTCCCCTAACTCTGGGTCTATTATAGACTCTCTCCCTTACCCTGTCTCCCCAAACTCTGTATCTATTATAGACTCTCCCCCTGCCCCCTCTCCTCTAACTCTGGGTCTATTACAGTCTCTCCCCCTTAACCCCTCTCCCTTAACTCTGGGTCTATTATAGATTCTCCCCCTGCCCCCTCTCCACTAACTCTGGGTCTATTATAGACTCTCCACCTGCCCCCTCTCCCCTAACTCTGGGTCTATTATAGACTCTCCACCTGCCCCCTCTCCCCTAACTCTGGGTCTATTATAGACTCTCCCCCTTACCCACTCTCCGCGAACTCTGGGTCTATTATAGACTCTACCCCTGCCCCCTCTCCCCTAACTCTGGGACTATTACAGACTCTCCCCCTGCCCCCTCTCCCCTAACTCTGGGTCCATTATAGACTCCCCCCCTTACCGCTCTCCCCTAACTCTGGGTCCATTATAGACTCCCCCCCTTACCGCTCTCCCCTAACTCTGGGTCCATTATAGACTCCCCCCCTTACCGCTCTCCCCTAACTCTGGGTCTATTATAGACTCTCCCCCTTACCCTGTCTCCCTTAACTCTGGGTCTATTATAGACTCTGCCCCTGCCCCCTCTCCCCTATCTCTGGGTCTATTATAGACTCTCCCCTTACCCTGTCTCCCCTAACTCTGGGTCTATTATAGATTCTCCCCCTTACCCCCTCTCCCCTAACTCTGGGTCTATTATTGACTCTCTCCTTTTCCCCGTCTCCCCTAACTCTGGGTCTATTATAGACTCTCCCCTGCCCCCTCTCCCCTAACTCTGGGTCTATTATACACTCTCCCCCAGCCCCCTCTCCCCTAACTCTGGGTCTATTATAGACTCTCTCCCTGCCCCCTCTCTCCTAACTCTGGGTCTATTATAGACTATCCCCCTTACCCCCTCTCCACTAACTCTGGGTCTATTATAGACTCTCCCCCTTACCCCCTCTCCCCTAACTCTGGGTCTATTAAAGACCCTCCCCCTTACCCCCTCTCCCCTAACTCTGGGTCTATTATAAACTCTCCCCCTGCCCCCTCTCCCCTAACTCTGGGTCTATTATCGACTCTCCACCTGCCCCCTCTCCCCTAACTCTGGGTCTATTATCGACTCTCCCTCTTACCCCCTCTCCCCTAACTCTGGGTCTATTATAGACTCTCCCCCTTACCCCCTCTCCGCGAACTCTGGGTCTATTACAGACTCTCCCTCTGCCCCCTCTCCCTTAACTCTGGGTCTATTATAGACTCTCCCCCTTATCCCCTCTCCCCTAACTCTGGGTCTATTATAGACTCTCCCCCTGCCCCCTCTCCCCTAACTCTGGGTCCATTATAGACTCCCCCCCCTTACCACTCTCCCCTAACTCTGGGTCTATTATCGACTCTCCCTCTGCCCCCTCTCCCCTAACTCTGGGTCTATTATAGACTCTCCCCCTTATCCCCTCTCCCGTAACTCTGGGTTTATGATAGACTCTCTCCCTTACCCCCTCTCCCCTAACTCTGGGCCTATTATAGACTCTCCCCTGCCCCCTCTCCCCTAACTCTGGGTCTATTATAGACTCTCCCCCTTAGCCCCTCTCCCCTAACTCTGGGTCTATTATTGACTCTCCCCCAGCCCCCTCTCCCCTAACTCTGGGTCTATTATTGACTCTCCCCCTTACCCCCTCTCCCCTAACTCTGGGTCTATTATTGACTCTCCCCCTTACCCCCTCTCCCCTAACTCTGGGTCTATCATAGACTCTGCCCCTGCCCCCTCTCCCCTAACTCTGGGTCTATCATAGACTCTCCCCCTGCCCCCTCTCCCCTAACTCTGGGTCGATTATAAACTCTTCCCCTGCCCCCTCTCCCCTAACTCTGGGTCTATTACAGACTCTCCCTCTTACCCCCTCTCCCCTAACTCTAGGTCTATTATAGACTCTCCCCCTTACCCCCTCTCCGCTAACTCTGGGTCTATTATAGACACTCCCCCTGCCCCCTCTCCCCTAACTCTGGGTCTATTACACACTCTCCCCCTGCCCCCTCTCCCTAATTCTGGGTCTATTATAGACTCTACCCCTGCCCCTTCTCACCTAACTCTGGGTCTGTGATAGACTCTCCCCCTTACCCCCTCTCCCCTAACTCTGGGTCTATTACACACTCTCCCCCTGCCCCCTCTCCCCTAACTCTGGGTCCATTATAGACTCCCCGCCTTACCGCTCTCCCTTAACTCTGGGTCTATTATCGACTCTCCCTCTGCCCCCTCTCCCCTATAACTGGGTCTATTATAGACTCTCCCCCTTATCCCCACTCCCATAACTCTGGGTCCATGATAGCATCTCTCCCTTACCCCCCTCTCCCCAAACTCTGGGTCTATTATAGACTCTCCCCTGCCCCCTCTCCCCTAACTCTGTGTCTTTTATAGACTCTGCCCCTGCCCGCTCTCCCCTAACTCTGGGTCTATTATAGACTCTCCCCCTTACCCTGTCTCCCCTAACTCTGGGTCTATTATAGACTCTCTCCCTTACCCCCTCTCCCCTAACTCTGGGTCTATTATAGACTCTCCCCCTTACCCCCTCTCCCCTAACTCTGGGTCTATTATAGACTCTCCACCTTACCCCCTCTCCCCTAACTCTGGGTCTATTATAGACTCTCTCCCTTACCTCCTCTCCCCTAACTCTGGGTCTATTATAGACTCTCCCCCTGCCCCCTCTCCCCTAACTCTGGGTCCATTATAGACTCCCCCCCCTTACCACTCTCCCCTAACTCTGGGTCTATTATCGACTCTCCCTCTGCCCCCTCTCCCCTAACTCTGGGTCTATTATAGACTCTCCCCCTTATCCCCTCTCCCATAACTCTGGGTTTATGATAGACTCTCTCCTTACCCCCTCTCCCCTAACTCAGGGCCTATTATAGACTCTCCCCTGCCCCCTCTCCCCTAACTCTGGGTCTATTATAGACTCTCCCCCTTAGCCCCTCTCCCCTAACTCTGGGTCTATTATTGACTCTCCCCCAGCCCCCTCTCCCCTAACTCTGGGTCTATTATTGACTCTCCCCCTTACCCCCTCTCCCCTAACTCTGGGTCTATTATTGACTCTCCCCCTTACCCCCTCTCCCCTAACTCTGGGTCTATTATTGACTCTCCCCCTTATCCCCTCTCCCCTAACTCTGGGTCTATCATAGACTCTGCCCCTGCCCCCTCTCCCCTAACTCTGGGTCTATTATAAACTCTTCCCCTGCCCCCTCTCCCCTAACTCTGGGTCTATTACAGACTCTCCCTCTTACCCCCTCTCCCCTAACTCTGGGTCTATTATAGACTCTCCCCCTTACCACCTCTCCGCTAACTCTGGGTCTATTATAGACACTCCCCCTGCCCCCTCTCCCCTAACTCTGGGTCTATTACACACTCTCCCCCTGCCCCCTCTCCCCTAATTCTGGGTCTATTATAGACTCTACCCCTGCCCCTTCTCACCTAACTCTGGGTCTGTGATAGACTCTCCCCCTTACCCCCTCTCCCCTAACTCTGGGTCTATTACACACTCTCCCCCTGCCCCCTGTCCCCTAACTCTGGGTCTGTTATAGACTCTCCCCTGCCCCCTCTCCCCTAACTCTGGGTCCATTATAGACTCCCCGCCTTACCGCTCTCCCTTAACTCTGGGTCTATTATCGACTCTCCCCCTGCCCCCTGTCCCCTAACTCTGGGTCTGTTATAGACTCTCCCCCTTACCCCCTCTCCCCTAACTCTGGGTCTATTATAGACTCTCCCCCTGCCCCCTCTCCCCTAACTGGGTCTATTATAAACTCTTCCCCTGCCCCCTCTCCCCTAACTCTGGGTCTATTATAGACTCTCCCTCTTACCCCCTCTCCCCTAACTCTGGGTCTATTATAGACTCTCCCCCTGCCCCCTTTCCCCTAACTCTGGGTCCATTATAGACTCCCCCCCTTACCGCTCTCCCCTAACTCTGGGTCTATTATCGACTCTCCCTCTGCCCCCTCTCCCCTAACTCTGGGTCTATTATAGACTCTCCCCCTTATCCCCTCTCCCCTAACTCTGGGTCTATGATAGACTCTCTCCCTTACCCACTCTCCCCTAACTCTGGGTCTATTATAGACTCTCCCCTGCCCCCTCTCCCCTAACTCTGGGTCTATTATACACTCTCCCCCAGCCCCCTCTCCCCTAACTCTGGGTCTATTATAGACTATCCCCCTTACCCCCTCTCCACTAACTCTGGGTCTATTATAGACTCTCCCCCTTACCCCCTCTCCCCTAACTCTGGGTCTATTAAAGACCCTCCCCCTTACCCCCTCTCCCCTAACTCTGGGTTTATGATAGACTCTCCCCCTTACCCCCTCTCCGCGAACTCTGGGTCTATTATAGACTCTGCCCCTGCCCCCTCTCCCCTAACTCTGGGTCTATTACAGACTCTCCCCCTGCCCCCTCTCCCCTAACTCTGGGTCTATTATAGACTCTCCCCCTGCCCCCTCTCCCCTAACTCTGGGTCCATTATAGACTCCCCCACTTACCGCTCTCCCCTAACTCTGGGTCTATTATCGACTCTCCCTCTGCCCCCTCTCCCCTAACTCTGGGTCTATTATAGACTCTCCCCCTTATCCCCTCTCCCCTAACTCTGGGTCTATTATAGACTCTCCCCCTGCCCCCTCTCCCCTAACTCTGGGTCCATTATAGACTCCCCCCCCTTACCACTCTCCCCTAACTCTGGGTCTATTATCGACTCTCCCTCTGCCCCCTCTCCCCTAACTCTGGGTCTATTATAGACTCTCCCCCTTATCCCCTCTCCCGTAACTCTGGGTTTATGATAGACTCTCTCCCTTACCCCCTCTCCCATAACTCTGGGCCTATTATAGACTCTCCCCTGCCCCCTCTCCCCTAACTCTGGGTCTATTATAGACTCTCCCCCTTAGCCCCTCTCCCCTAACTCTGGGTCTATTATTGACTCTCCCCCAGCCCCCTCTCCCCTAACTCTGGGTCTATTATTGACTCTCCCCCTTACCTCCTCTCCCCTAACTCTGGGTCTATTATTGACTCTCCCCCTTACCCCCTCTCCCCTAACTCTGGGTCTATCATAGACTCTGCCCCTGCCCCCTCTCCCCTAACTCTGGGTCTATTATAAACTCTTCCCCTGCCCCCTCTCCCCTAACTCTGGGTCTATTACAGACTCTCCCTCTTACCCCCTCTCCCCTAACTCTGGGTCTATTATAGACTCTCCCCCTTACCCCCTCTCCGCTAACTCTGGGTCTATTATAGACACTCCCCCTGCCCCCTCTCCCCTAACTCTGGGTCTATTACACACTCTCCCCCTGCCCCCTCTCCCCTAATTCTGGGTCTATTATAGACTCTACCCCTGCCCCTTCTCACCTAACTCTGGGTCTGTGATAGACTCTCCCCCTTACCCCCTCTCCCCTAACTCTGGGTCTATTACACACTCTCCCCATGCCCCCTGTCCCCTAACTCTGGGTCTGTTATAGACTCTCCCCCTGCCCCCTCTCCCCTAACTCTGGGTCCATTATAGACTCCCCGCCTTACCGCTCTCCCTTAACTCTGGGTCTATTATCGACTCTCCCTCTGCCCCCTCTCCCCTAACTCTGGGTCTATTATAGACTCTCCCCCTTATCCCCTCTCCCATAACTCTGGGTCTATGATAGCATCTCTCCCTTACCCCCTCTCCCCAAACTCTGGGTCTATTATAGACTCTCCCCTGCCCCCTCTCCCCTAACTCTGTGTCTTTTATAGACTCTGCCCCTGCCCGCTCTCCCCTAACTCTGGGTCTATTATAGACTCTCCCCCTTACCCTGTCTCCCCTAACTCTGTGTCTATTATAGACTCTCTCCCTTACCCCCTCTCCCCTAACTCTGGGTCTATTATAGACTCTCCCCCTTACCCCCTCTCCCCTAACTCTGGGTCTATTATAGACTCTCCACCTTACCCCCTCTCCCCTAACTCTGGGTCTATTATAGACTCTCTCCCTTACCCCCTCTCCCCTAACTCTGGGTCTATTATAGACTCTCCCCCTTACCCTGTCTCCCCAAACTCTGTATCTATTATAGACTCTCCCCCTTACCCCCTCTCCCCTAACTATGAGTCTATTATTGACTCTCCCCCAGCCCCCTCTCCCCTAACGCTAGGTCTATTATTGACTCTCCCCCTTACCCCCTCTCCCCTAACTCTGGGTCTATTATTGACTCTCCCCCTTACCCCCCCTCCCCTAACTCTGGGTCTATTATACACTCTGCCCCTGCCCCCTCTCCCCTAACTCTGGGTCTATTATAGACTCTCCCCCTGCCCCCTCTCCCCTAACTCTGGGTCTATTATAAACTCTTCCCCTGCCCCCTCTCCCATAAGTCTGGGTCTCTTATCGACTCTCCCTCTTACCCCCTCTCCCCTAACTCTGGGTCTATTATATTCTCTCCCCCTGCCCCCTTTCCCCTAACTCTGGGTCCATTATAGACTCCCCCCCTTACCGCTCTCCCCTAACTCTGGGTCTATTATCGACTCTCCCTCTGCCCCCTCTCCCCTAACCCTGGGTCTATGATAGACTCTCCCCCTTATCCCCTCTCCCCTAACTCTGGGTCTATGATAGACTCTCTCCCTTACCCACTCTCCCCTAACTCTGGGTCTATTATAGACTCTCCCCTGACCCCTCTCCCCTAACTCTGGGTCTATTATACACTCTCCCCCAGCCCCCTCTCCCCTAACTCTGGGTCTATTATAGACTCTCTCCCTGCCCCCTCTCCCCTAACTCTGGGTCTATTATAGACTCTCTCCCTGCCCCCTCTCCCCTAACTCTGGGTCTATTATAGACTCTCCCCTGACCCCTCTCCCCTAACTCTGGGTCTATTATACACTCTCCCCCTGCCCCCTCTCCCCTAACTCTGGGTCTATTATAGACTCTCTCCCTGCCCCCTCTCCCCTAACTCTGGGTCTATTATAGACTCTCCCCTGACCCCTCTCCCCTAACTCTGGGTCTATTATACACTCTCCCCCTGCCCCCTCTCCCCTAACTCTGGGTCTATTATAGACTCTCCCACTTATCCCCTCTCCCCTAACTCTGGGTCTATGATAGACTATCTCCCTTTCCCACTCTCCCCTAACTCTGGGTCTATTATAGACTCTCCCCTGACCCCTCTCCCCTAACTCTGGGTCTATTATACACTCTCCCCCAGCCCCCTCTCCCCTAACTCTGGGTCTATTATAAACTCTCCCCCTTTCCCCCTCTCCCCTAACTCTGGGTCTATTATAGACTCTCCCCCCTGCCCCCTCTCCGCTAACTCTGGATCTATTCCAGACCCTCCCCCTGCCCCCGCACCACTAAGTCTGGGTCTATTATAGACTCTCCCCCTGCCCCCTCTCCTCTAACTCTGGGTCTATCACAGTCTCTCCCCCTGCCCCCTCTCCCTTAACTCTGGGTCTATTATAGATTCTCCCCCTGCCCCCTCTCCCCTAACTCTGGGTCTATTATAGACTCTCCACCTGCCCCCTCTCCCCTAACTCTGGGTCTATTATAGACTATCCCCCTTACCCACTCTCCGCGAACTCTGGGTCTATTATAGACTCTACCCCTGCCCCCTCTCCCCTAACTCTGGGACTATTACAGACTCTCCCCCTGCCCCCTCTCCCCTAACTCTGGGTCCATTATAGACTCCCCCCCTTACCGCTCTCCCCTAACTCTGGGTTTATTATCGACTCTCCCTCTGCCCCGTCTCCCCTAACTCTGGGTCTATTATAGACTCTCCCCCTTACCCCCTCTCCCCTAACTCTGGGTCTATTATAGACTCTGCCCCTGCCCCCTCTCCCCTATCTCTGAGTCTATTATAGACTCTCCCCTTACCCTGTCTCCCCTAACTCTGGGTCTATTATAGATTCTCCCCCTTACCCCCTCTCCCCTAACTCTGGGTCTATTATTGACTCACCCCCAGCCCCCTCTCCCCTAACTCTGGGTCCATTATAGACTCTCTCCCTGCCCCCTCTCCCCTAACTCTGGGTCTATTATAGACTCTCCACCTTACCCCCTCTCCCCTAACTCTGGGTCTATTTAAGACCCTACCCCTTACCCCCTCTCCCCTAACTCTGGGTCTATTTAAGACCCTACCCCTTACCCCCTCTCCCCTAACTCTGGGTCTATTATAAACTCTCCCCCTTACCCCCTCTCCCCTAACTCTGGGTCTATTATAGACTCTCCCCCCTGCCCACTCTCCGCTAACTCTGGATCTATTCCAGACCCTCCACCTGCCCCCGCACCACTAAGTCTGGGTCTATTATAGACTCTCCCCCTGCCCCCTCTCCTCGACCTCTGGGTCTATTACAGTCTCTCCCCCTTAACCCCTCTCCCTTAACTCTGGGTCTATTATAGATTCTCCCCCTGCCCCCTCTCCCCTAACTCTGGGTCTATTATAGACTCTCCCCCTGCCCCCTCTCCCCTAACTCTGGGTCTATTATAGACTTTCTCCCTTACTCCCTGTCCCCTAACTCTGGGTCTATTATAGACTCTCCCCTGCCCCCTCTCCCCTAACTCTGGGTCTATTATAGACTCTCCCCCTGACCCTGTCTCCCTTAACTCTGGGTCTATTATAGACTCTGCCCCTGCCCCCTCTCCCCTAACTCTGGGTCTATTATAGACTCTCCCCCTTACCCTGTCTCCCCTAACTCTGGGTCTATTATAGATTCTCCCCCTTACCCCCTCTCCCCTAACTCCGGGTCTATTATAGACTCTCCCCCTTACCCTGTCTCCCCTAACTCTGTATCTATTATAGACTCTCTCCCTTACCTCCTCTCCCCTAACTCTAGGTCTATTATTGACTCTCTCCCTTTCCCCGTCTCCCCTAACTCTGGGTCTATTATAGACTCTCCCCCTTACCCCCTCTCCCCTAACTCTGGGTCTATTATTGACTCACCCCCAGCCCCCTCTCCCCTAACTCTGGGTCTATTATAGACTCTCTCCCTGCCCCCTCTCCCCTAACTCTGGGTCTATTATAGACTATCCCCCTTACCCCCTCTCCACTAACTCTGGGTCTATTATAGACTCTCCCCCTTACCCCCTCTCCCCTAACTCTGGGTCCATGATAAACTCTCCCCCTTCCCCCTCTCCTCTAACTCTGGGTCTATTATAGAATCTACTCCTGCCCCCTCTCCCCTAACTCTGGGTCTATTATAGACTCTCCCCCTGCCCCCACTCCCCTAACTCTGGGTCTATTATAGAATCTACTCCTGCCCCCTCTCCCCTAACTCTGGGTCTATTATAGACTCTGCACCTTACCCTCTCTCCCCTAACTCTGGATCTGTTATCGACTCTCCCCCTGCCCCTTCTCCCCTAATTCTGCGTCTATTATAGACTCTCCCCCTTACCCCCTCTCCCCTAACTCTGGGTCTATTATAGACTCTCCCCCTGCCCCCTCTCCCCTAACTCTGGGTCTATTACAGACTCTACCCCTTACCCCCTCTCCCCTAACTCTGAGTCTATTATAGACTCTCCCCCTGCCCCTTCTCCCCTAATTCTGCGTCAATTATAGACTCTCCCCCTTACCCCCTCTCCCCTAACTCTGGGTCTATTATAGACTCTCCCCCTGCCCCCTCTCCCCTAACTCTGGGTATTTATAGACTCTCCCCCTTACCCTGTCTCCCCTGACTCTGGATCTATTATAGACTCTCCCCCTTACCTACTCTCCCCTAACTCTAAGTCTATTATTGACTCTCCCCCTTACCCACTCTCTCCTAACTCTGGGTCTATTATTGACTCTCCCCCTTACCCCCTCTCCCCTAACTCTGGGACTATTATAGACTCTGCCCCTGCCCCCTCTCCCCGAACTCTGGGTCTATGATAAACTCTTCCCCTGCTCCCTCTCTCCTAACTCTGGGTCTATTATAGACTCTCCCTCTTACCCACTCTCCCCTAACTCTGGGTCTATTATAGACTCTCCCCCTTAACCCCTCTCCCCTAACTCTGGGTCTATTATAGACTCTCCACCTGCCCCCTCTCCCCTAACTCTGGGTCTATTACAGACTCTCCCCCTGCCCCCTCTCCCCTAATTCTGGGTCTATTATAGACTCTACCCCTGCCCCTTCTCACCTAACTCTGGGTCGATGATAGACTCTTCCCCTTACCCCCTCTCCCCTAACTCTGGGTCTATTATAGACTCTCGACCTTACCCCCTCTCCCCTAACTCTGGGTCTATTATAGACACTCCCCCTGCCCCCTCTCCCCTAACTCTGGGTCTATTATAGACTCTCCCCTGCCCCCTCTCCCCTAACTCTGGGTCTATTATAGACTCTCCCCCTCACCCTGTCTCCCCTAACTCTGGGTCTATTATAGACTCTCTCCCTTCCCCCGTCTCCCCTAACTCTGGGTCTATTATAGACTCTCCCCCTTACCCCCTCTCGCCTAACTATGGGTCTATTATTGACTCTCCCCCAGCCCCCTCTCCCCTAACTCTGGGTCTATTATAGACTCTCCCCCTGCCCCCTCTCCCCTAATTCTGGGTCTATTATAGACTCTCCCCCTTACCCCCTCTCGCCTAACTATGGGTCTATTATTGACTCTCCCCCAGCCCCCTCTCCCCTAACTCTGGGTCTATTATAGACTTTCCCCCTGCCCCCTCTCCCCTAACTCTGGGTCCATTATAGACTCCCCCCCTTACCACTCTCCCCTAACTCTGGGTCTATTATCGACTCTCCCTCTGCCCCCTCTCCCCTAACTCTGGGCCTATTATAGACTCTTCCCCCTTATCCCCTCTCCCTTACTCTGGGTTTATGATAGACTCTCTCCCTTACCCCCTCTCCCCTAACTCTGGGTCTATTATAGACTCTCCCCCTTAGCCCCTCTCCCCTAACTCTGGGTCTATTATAGACTTTCCCCCTGCCCCCTCTCCCCTAACTCTGGGTCTATTATTGACTCTCCCCCTTACCCCCTCTCCCCTAACTCTGGGTCTATTATTGACTCTCCCCCTTACCCCCTCTCCCCTAACTCTGGGTCTATTATAAACTCTTCCCCTGCCCCCTCTCCCCTAACTCTGGGTCTATTATAGACTCTCCCCCTGCCCTCTCTCCCCTAATTCTGGGTTTATTACAGACTCTCCCCCTGCCCCCTCTCCCCTAATTCTGGGTCTATTATAGACTCTCCCTCTGCCCCTTCTCACCTAACTCTGGGTCTATGATAGACTCTCCCCCTGCCCCCTCTCCCCTAACTCTTGGTCTATTATAGACTCTCCCCCTTACCCTGTCTCCCCTAACTCTGGGTCTATTAGAGACTCTCTCCCTTACCCCCTCTCCCCTAACTCTAAGTCTATTATTGACTCTCTCCCTTCCCCCGTCTCCCCTAACTCTGGGTCTATTATAGACTCTCCCCCTTACCCCCTCTCCCTGAACTCTGGGTCTATTATTGACTCTCCCCCAGCCACCTCTCCCCTAACTCTGCGTCTATTATTAACTCTCCACCTTACCCCCTCTCCCCTAACTCTGGGTCTATTATTGACTCTCCCCCTTACCCCCTCTCCCCTAACTCTGGGTCTATTATTGACTCTCCCCCTTACCCCCTCTCCCCTAACTCTGGGTCTATTATAGACTATCCCCCTTACCCCCTCTCCACTAACTCTGGGTCTATTATAGACTCTCCCCCTTACCCCCTCTCCCTTAACTCTGGGTCTATTAAAGACTCTCCCCCTTACCCCCTCTCCCCTAACTCTAGGTCTATTATAAACTCTCCCACTGCCCCCTCCCCCCTAACTCTGGGTCTATTATATACACTCCCCCTTACCACCTCTCCCCTAACTCTGGGTCTATTATAGACTCTCCCCCTTACCCCCTCTCCCCTAACTCTGGTTCTATTATAGACTCTCCCCCTTACCCCCTCTCCCCTAACTCTGGGTCTATTAAAGACTTTCCCCCTTACACCTCTCCCCTAACTCTGGGTCTATTGTAGACTCTCCCCCTTACCCCCTCTCCCCTAACTCTGGGTCTATTATAAACTCTCCCCCTATCCCCCTCTCCCCTAACTCTGGGTCTATTACAGACTCTCCCCCTTACCCCCTCTCCCCTAACTCTGGGTCTATTATAGACTTTCCCCCTTACCCACTCTCCCCTAACTCTGGGTCTATTGTAGACTCTCCCCCTTACCCCCTCTCCCCTAACTCTGGGTCTATTACAGACTCTTCCCCTGCACCCTCTCCCCTAACTCTGGGTCTATTACAGACTCTCCCCTTACCTCCTCTCACCTAACTCTGGATCTATTACAGACTCTCCCCCTGCCCCCTCTTCCCTAACTCTGGGTCTATTATAGACTCTCCCCCTTAACCTCTCTCCCCTAACTCTGGGTCTATTATAAACTCTCCCCCTTACCCCCTCTCCCCTAACTCTGGGTTTATTACAGACACTCCCTCTTATCCCCTCTCCCCCAACTCTGGGTCGATTATAGACTCTCCCCCTTATCCTCTCTCCCCTAACTCTGGGTCTAGTATAGACACTACCCCGGCCCCCTCTCCCCTAACACTGGGTCTATTATAGACTCTCCCCCTTACCCCGTCTCCCCTAACTCTGGGTCTATTATAGACTCTCCCCCTGCCCCCTCTCCCCTAAGTCTGGGTCTATTATAGACTCTCCCCCTTACACCCTCTCCCCTAACTCTGGGTCTATTATAGACCCTCCCCTTACCCCCTCTCCCCTAACTCTGGGTCTATTATAGACACTCCCCCTTATCCCCTCTCCCCTAACTCTGGGTCTATTATAGACTCTCCCCCTTACCCCCTCTCCCGTAACTCTGGGTCTATTATAGACTCTCCCCCTTACCCCCTCTCCCCTAGCTCTGGGTCTATTATAGACTCTCCCCATTACCCCCTCTCCCCTAACTCTGGGTCTATTATAGACTCTCACCCTGCCACCTCTCCCCTAACTCTGGGTCTATTATAGACTCTCCCCCTTAGGCACTCTCCGCGAACTCTGGGTCTATTATAGACTCTACCCCTGCTGCCTCTCCCCTAACTCTGGGTCTATTACAGACTCTCCCCCTGCCCCCTCTCCCCTAACTCTGGGTCTATTACAGACTCTCCCCCTGCCCCCTCTCCCCTAACTCTGGGTCCATTATAGACTCCCCCCCTTACCGCTCTCCCCTAACTCTGGGTCTATTATCGACTCTCCCTCTGCCCCCTCTCCCCTAACTCTGGGTCTATTATAGACTCTCCCCCTTATCCCCTCTCCCCTAACTCTGGGTTTATGATAGACACTCTCCCTTACCCCCTCTCCCCTAACTCTAGGTCTATTATAGACTCTCCCCCTGCCCCCTGTCCCCTAACTCTGGGTCCATTATAGACTCCCCCTCTTACCGCTCTCCCCTAACTCTGGGCCTATTATAGACTCTCCCCCTTACCCTGTCTCCCTTAACTCTGGGTCTATTATAGACTCTGCCCCTGCCCACTCTACCGTAACTCTGGGTCTATTATAGACTCTCCCTCTTACATCCTCTCCCCTAACTCTAAGTCTATTATTGACTCTCTCCCTTCCCCCCTCTCCCCTAACTCTGCGTCTATTATTAACTCTCCCCCTTACCCCCTCTCCCCTAACTCTGGGTCTATTATTGACTCTCCCCCTTACCCCCTCTCCCCTAACTCTGGGTCTATTATTGACTCTCCCCCTTACCCCCTCTCCCCTAACTCTGGGTCTATTATAGACTGTCCCCCTTACCCCCTCTCCACTAACTCTGGGTCTATTATAGACTCTCCCCCTTACCCCCTCTCCCCTAACTCTGGGTCTATTAAAGACTCTCCCCCTTACCCCCTCTCCCCTAACTCTAGGTCTATTATAAACTCTCCCCCTGCCCCCTCCCCCCTAACTCTGGGTCTATTATATACACTCCCCCTTACCACCTCTCCCCTAACTCTGGGTCTATTATAGACTCTCCCCCTTACCCCCTCTCCCCTAACTCTGGTTCTATTATGGACTCTCCCCCTTACCCCCTCTCCCCTAACTCTGGGTCTATTAAAGACTTTCCCCCTTACACCTCTCCCCTAACTCTGGGTCTATTGTAGACTCTCCCCCTTACCCCCTCTCCCCTAACTCTGGGTCTATTATAAACTCTCCCCCTATCCCCCTCTCCCCTAACTCTGGGTCTATTACAGACTCTCCCCCTTACCCCCTCTCCCCTAACTCTGGGTCTATTATAGACTTTCCCCCTTACCCACTCTCCTCTAACTCTGGGTCTATTGTAGACTCTCCCCCTTACCCCCTCTCCCCTAACTCTGGGTCTATTACAGACTCTTCCCCTGCACCCTCTCCCCTAACTCTGGGTCTATTACAGACTCTCCCCTTACCTCCTCTCACCTAACTCTGGATCTATTACAGACTCTCCCCCTGCCCCCTCTTCCCTAACTCTGGGTCTATTATAGACTCTCCCCCTTAACCTCTCTCCCCTAACTCTGGGTCTATTATAAACTCTCCCCCTTACCCCCTCTCCCGTAACTCTGGGTCTATTATAGACTCTCCCCCTTACCCCCTCTCCCCTAGCTCTGGGTCTATTATAGACTCTCCCCATTACCCCCTCTCCCCTAACTCTGGGTCTATTATAGACTCTCACCCTGCCACCTCTCCCCTAACTCTGGGTCTATTATAGGCTCTCCCCCTGCCCCCTCTCCCCTAACTCTGGGTCTATTATTGACTCTCCCCCTTACCCCCTCTCCCCACACTCTGGGTCTATTATAAACTCTCACCCTTACCCCCTCTCCCCTAACTCTGGGTCTTCTATAGACTCTCCCCCTTAACCTCTCTCCCCTAACTCTGGGTCTATTATAAACTCTCCCCCTTACCCCCTCTCCCCTACCTCTGGGTTTATTACAGACACTCCCTCTTATCCCCTCTCCCCCAACTCTGGGTCGATTATAGACTCTCCCCCTTATCCTCTCTCCCCTAACTCTGGGTCTATTATAGACACTCCCCCGGCCCCCTCTCCCCTAACACTGGTTCTATTATAGACTCTCCCCCTTACCCCCTCTCCCCTAACTCTGGGTCTATTATAGACTCTCCCCCTGCCCCCCCTCGCCTAAGTCTGGGTCTATTATAGACTCTCCCCCTTACCCCCTCTCCCCTAAGTCTGAGTCTATTATAGACACTCCCCCTTGCCCCCTCTCCCCTTGCTCTTGGTCTATTATAGACTCTCCCCTGCCCCCTCTGGCAGTAATGGCGGCCGCCGGCCCCAGAATCCCCCGCGGCGGTGAAAGTGCTGTATTGTGCCGGCGGCCGCTTTGTGTCTGGGGAGAGCGGGCGGCGGCCATTGCTGGTGCGGGCCTGGAGCAGGCAGCGGGCCGCGCTCACTGCGTGCGGACCCCGGGAGCGGCTGTGGTCGGCGCTTCGAACCGGTAAGGGTGCAGTCAAACCGGGATCGGTGCATTTAATCCGGGATCGGTGCGTTCAATCCGGGATCAGCTAATCGGTGCATTCAATCTGGCCGTTCAATCCGGTATCGGTGCATTCAATCCGGGATCGGTGCATCCAATCCGGGATCTGTGCATCCAATCCGGTATCGGTGCATTCAATCCGGGATCGGTGCATCCAATCCGGTATCGGTGCATCCAATCCGGTATCGGTGCATTCAATCCGGGATCGGTGCATCCAATCCGGTATCGGTGCATTCAATCCGGGATCGGTGCATCCAATCCGGGATTGGTGCATTCAATCCGGGATCGGTGCATTCAATCCGGGATCAGCTAATCGGTGCATTCAATTTGGCCCTTCAATCCGGTATCGGTGCATCCAATCCGGGATCGGTGCATCCAATCCGGGATCGGTGCATTCAATCCGGGATCGGTGCATCCAATCCGGGATCTGTGCATCCAATCCGGTATCGGTGCATTCAATCCGGTATCGGTGCATTCAATCCGGGATCGGTGCATCCAATCCGGGATTGGTGCATTCAATCCGGGATCGGTGCATCCAATCCGGGATCGGTGCAGTCAATCCGGGATCGGTGCATTCAATCCGGATCCGTGCATTCTATCCGGTATCGGTGCATTCAATCCGGGATCGGTGCATTCAATCCGGGATCGGTGCATTCAATCCGGGATCAGCTAATCGGTGCATTCAATTTGGCCGTTCAATCCGGTATCGGTGCATCCAATCCGGGATCGGTGCATCCAATCCGGGATCGGTGCATTCAATCCGGATCCGTGCATCCAATCCGGGATCGGTGCATTCAATCCGGTATCGGTGCATCCAATCCGGTATCGGTGCATTCTATCCGGGATCGGTGCATCCAATCCGGTATCGGTGCATTCTATCCGGGATCGGTGCATCCAATCCGGGATCGGTGCATTCAATCCGGATCCGTGCATCCAATCCGGTATCGGTGCATTCTATCCGGGATCGGTGCATTCAATCCGGGATCGGTGCATCCAATCCGGATCCGTGCATTCAATCCGGTATCGGTGCATTCTATCCGGGATCGGTGCATTCAATCCGGGATCGGTGCATCCAATCCGGGATCGGTGCATTCAATCCGGATCCGTGCATCCAATCCGGTATCGGTGCATTCTATCCGGTATCGGTGCGTTCAATCCGGGATCAGCGAATCCTGTCCGGGATAGGTGCATTCAATCTGGCAGTTCAATCGGGATCGGTGCATTCAATCCGGATCCGTGCATTCAATCCGGGATCGGTGCATTCAATCCGGGATCGGTGCATCCAATCTGGGATCGGTGCATTCTATCCGGTATCGGTGCGTTCAATCCGGGATCAGCGAATTCTGTCCGGTATCGGTGCATTCAATCTGGCCGTTCAATCCGGATCCGTACATTCAATCCGGGATCGGTGCATTCAATCCGGGATCAGCGAATCCTGTCCGGGATCGGTGCATTCAATCTGGCCGTTCAATCCGGATCCGTGCATTCAATCCGGGATCGGTGCATCCAATCCGGTATCGGTGCATTCAATCCGGGATCGGTGCATTCTATCCGGTATCGGTGCATTCAATCTGGGATCGGTGCATCCAATCCGGTATCGGTGCATCCAATCCGGGATCGGTGCATTCTATCCGGGATCGGTGCATTCAATCCAGGATCGGTGCATTCAATCCAGGATTGGTGCATTCAATCCGGGATCGGTGCATTCTATCCGGTATCGGTGCATCCAATCCGGGATCGGTGCATTCTATCCGGGATCGGTGCATTCAATCCAGGATTGGTGCATTCAATCCGGGATCGGTGCATTCTATCCGGTATCGGTGCATCCAATCCGGTATCGGTGCATTCAATCCGGGATCGGTGCATTCAATCTGGCCGTTCAATCCGGTATCGGTGCATCCAATCCGGGATCGGTGCATTCAATCCGGGATCGGTGCATTCAATCCGGTATCGGTGCATCCAATCCGGGATCGGTGCATTCTATCCGGTATCGGTGCATCCAATCCGGGATCGGTGCATTCAATCTGGCCGTTCAATCCGGGATCGGTGCATTCTATCCGGTATCGGTGCATTCAATCCGGTATCGGTGCGTTCAATCCGGGATCGGTGCATTCAATCCGGGATCGGTGCATCCAATCTGGGATCGGTGCATTCTATCCGGTATCGGTGCATTCAATCTGGCCGTTCAATCCGGATCCGTACATTCAATCCGGGATCGGTGCATTCAATCCGGGATCAGCGAATCCTGTCCGGGATCGGTGCATTCAATCTGGCCGTTCAATCCGGATCCGTGCATTCAATCCGGGATCGGTGCATCCAATCCGGTATCGGTGCATTCAATCCGGGATCGGTGCATTCTATCCGGTATCGGTGCATTCAATCTGGGATCGGTGCATCCAATCCGGTATCGGTGCATCCAATCCGGTATCGGTGCATCCAATCCGGGATCGGAGCATTCTATCCGGGATCGGTGCATTCAATCCAGGATCGGTGCATTCAATCCAGGATTGGTGCATTCAATCCGGGATCGGTGCATTCTATCCGGTATCGTTGCATCCAATCCGGGATCGGTGCATTCTATCCGGGATCGGTGCATTCAATCCAGGATTGGTGCATTCAATCCGGGATCGGTGCATTCTATCCGGTATCGGTGCATCCAATCCGGTATCGGTGCATTCAATCCGGGATCGGTGCATTCAATCTGGCCGTTCAATCCGGTATCGGTGCATCCAATCCGGGATCGGTGCATTCAATCTGGCCATTCAATCCGGGATCGGTGCATTCAATCCGGGATCGGTGCATTCTATCCGGGATCGGTGCATTCAATAAGGTATCGGTGCGTTCAATCCGGTATCGGTGCATCCAATCCGGTATCGGTGCATCCAATCCGGTATCGGTGCATCCAATCCGGTATCGGTGCATCCAATCCGGTATCGGTGCATTCAATCCGGTATCGGTGCGTTCAATCTGGGATCGGTGCATTCTATCCGGTATCGGTGCATTCAATCCGGTATCGGTGCATTCAATCCGGTATCGGTGCGTTCAATCTGGGATCGGTGCATTCTATCCGGTATCGGTGCATTCAATCCGGTATCGGTGCATTCAATCCGGTATCGGTGCATTCAATCCGGTATCGGTGCATTCAATCCGGTATTGGTGCATTCAATCTGGGATCGGTGCGTTCAATCCGGTATCGGTGCATTCAATCCGGTATCGGTGCATCCAATCCGGGATCGGTGCATTCAATCCGGTATCGGTGCATTCAATCCGGTATCGGTGCATCCAATCCGGTATCGGTGCATCCAATCCGGGATCGGTACATTCAATCCGGTATCGGTGCATCCAATCCGGGATCGGTACATTCAATCCGGTATCGGTGCATCCAATCCGGGATCGGTGCATTCAATCCGGTATCGGTGCATCCAATCCGGTATCGGTGCATCCAATCCGGGATCGGTACATTCAATCCGGTATCGGTGCATCCAATCCGGGTTCGGTACATTCAATCCGGGATCGGTGCATTCAATCCGGTATCGGTACATTCAATCCGGTATCGGTACATTCAATCCGGGATCGGTACATTCAATCCGGGATCGGTGCACCCAATCCGGGATCGGTGCACCCAATCCGGTATCGGTGCATTCATTCCGGTATTGGTGCATCCAATCCGGTATCGGTGCATTCAATCCGGGTTCGGTACATTCAATCCGGGATCGGTGCATTCAATCCGGTATCGGTACATTCAATCCGGTATCGGTACATTCAATCCGGGATCGGTGCACCCAATCCGGTATCGGTACATTCAATCCGGTATCGGTACATTCAATCCGGGATCGGTGCACCCAATCCGGGATCGGTGCACCCAATCCGGTATCGGTGCATTCAATCCGGTATCGGTACATTCAATCCGGTATCGGTACATTCAATCCGGGATCGGTGCATTCAATCCGGGATCGGTGCATTCAATCCGGTATCGGTACATTCAATCCGGTATCGGTACATTCAATCCGGTATTGGTGCGTTCTATCCGGGTTCGGTACATTCAATCCGGGATCGGTGCATTCTCTCCGGTATCGGTGCATTCAATCCAGGATCGGTGCATTCTCTCCGGTATCGGTGCATTCAATCCAGGATCGGTACATTCAATCCGGTATTGGTGCGTTCTATCCGGGTTCGGTACATTCAATCCGGGATCGGTGCATTCTCTCCGGTATCGGTGCATTCAATCCGGTATCGGTGCGTTCAATCCGGTATTGGTGCGTTCTATCCGGGTTCGGTACATTCAATCCGGTATCGGTACATTCAATCCGGGATCGGTGCATTCAATCCGGTATCGGTACATTCAATCCGGTATCGGTGCATCCAATCCGGTATCGGTACATTCAATCCGGTATCGGTACATTCAATCCGGGATCGGTGCATTCAATCCGGGATCGGTACATTCAATCCGGGATCGGTGCACCCAATCCGGTATCGGTACATTCAATCCGGTATCGGTACATTCAATCCGGTATCGGTGCATTCAGTCCGGTATCGGTACATTCAATCCGGTATCGGTGCATCCAATCCGGTATCGGTACATTCAATCCGGTATCGGTGCATTCAGTCCGGTATCGGTACATTCAATCCGGTATCGGTGCATCCAATCCGGTATCGGTACATTCAATCCGGTATCGGTACATTCAATCCAGTATCGGTACATTCAATCCGGGATCGGTGCATTCAATCCGGGATCGGTGCGTTCAATCCGGTATCGGTGCATTCAATCCGGTATCGGTACATTCAATCCGGTATCGGTGCATTCTATCCGGTATTGGTGCATTCAATCCGGTATCGGTGCGTTCAATCCGGTATCGGTACATTCAATCCGGTATCGGTGCATTCTATCCGGTATTGGTGCATTCAATCCGGTATCGGTGCATTCAATCCAGTATCGGTACATTCAATCCGGTATCGGTGCATTCTATCCGGTATTGGTGCATTCAATCCGGTATCGGTGCGTTCAATCCGGTATCGGTACATTCAATCCTGGATCGGTGCATTCTATCCGGTATCGGTGCATCCAATCCGGGATCGGTGCATTCAATCTGGCCATTCAATCCGGGATCGGTGCATTCAATCCGGGATCGGTGCATTCTATCCGGGATCGGTGCATTCAATAAGGTATTGGTGCATCCAATCCGGTATCGGTGCATCCAATCCGGTATCGGTGCATCCAATCCGGTATCGGTGCATCCAATCCGGTATCGGTGCATTCAATCCGGTATCGGTGCGTTCAATCTGGGATCGGTGCATTCTATCCGGTATCGGTGCATTCAATCCGGTATCGGTGCATCCAATCCGGTATCGGTGCATTCAATCCGGTATCGGTGCATCCAATCCGGTATCGGTGCATTCAATCCGGTATCGGTGCATTCAATCTGGGATTGGTGCGTTCAATCCGGTATCGGTGCATTCAATCCGGTATCGGTGCATCCAATCCGGTATCGGTGCATTCAATCCGGTATCGGTGCATCCAATCCGGGATCGGTGCATTCAATCCGGTATCGGTGCATTCAATCCGGTATCGGTGCATCCAATCCGGTATCGGTGCATCCAATCCGGGATCGGTACATTCAATCCGGTACCGGTGCATCCAATCCGGGATCGGTACATTCAATCCGGTATCGGTGCATCCAATCCGGGATCGGTGCATTCAATCCGGGTTCGGTGCATTCAATCCGGTATCGGTACATTCAATCCGGGATCGGTGCATTCAATCCGGTATCGGTACATTCAATCCGGTATCGGTACATTCAATCCGGGATCGGTGCACCCAATCCGGTATCGGTACATTCAATCCGGTATCGGTACATTCAATCCGGGATCGGTGCACCCAATCCAGGATCGGTGCACCCAATCCGGTATCGGTGCATTCAATCCGGTATCGGTACATTCAATCCGGTATCGGTACATTCAATCCGGTATCGGTGCATTCAATCCGGGATCGGTACATTCAATCCGGGTTCGGTACATTCAATCCGGTATCGGTACATTCAATCCGGGATCGGTGCATTCTATCCGGTATCGGTGCATTCAATCCAGGATCGGTACATTCAATCCGGTATCGGTGCATTCTATCCGGTATCGGTGCGTTCAATCCGGTATCGGTGCGTTCTATCCGGGTTCGGTACATTCAATCCGGTATCGGTACATTCAATCCGGGATCGGTGCATTCAATCCGGTATCGGTACATTCAATCCGGTATCGGTGCATCCAATCCGGTATCGGTACATTCAATCCGGTATCGGTACATTCAATCCGGGATCGGTGCATTCAATCCGGGATCGGTACATTCAATCCGGGATCGGTGCATTCAATCCGGTATCGGTACATTCAATCCGGTATCGGTACATTCAATCCGGTATCGGTACATTCAATCCAGTATCGGTACATTCAATCCGGGATCGGTGCATTCAATCCGGGATCGGTGCGTTCAATCCGGTATCGGTGCATTCAATCCGGTATCGGTACATTCAATCCGGTATCGGTGCGTTCAATCCGGTATCGGTACATTCAATCCGGGATCGGTGCATTCAATCCGGTATCGGTACATTCAATCCGGTATCGGTGCATTCTATCCGGGATCGGTGCATTCAATCCGGTATCGGTGCATTCAATCCGGTATTGGTGCGTTCTATCCGGGTTCGGTGCATTCTATCCGGGATCGGTGCATTCAATCCAGTATCGGTGCATTCAATCCGGTATCGGTGCGTTCAATCAGGTATTGGTGCGTTCTATCCGGGTTCGGTGCATTCAATCCGGTATCGGTGCATTCAATCCGGTATCGGTGCATTCAATCCGGTATCGGTGCGTTATATCCGGTATTGGTGCGTTCTATCCGGGTTCGGTGCATTCAATCCGGTATCGGTGCATTCTATCCGGTATTGGTGCGTTCTATCCGGGTTCGGTGCATTCAATCCAGGATCGGTACATTCAATCCGGTATCGGTGCATTCTATCCGGGATCGGTGCATTCAATCCAGGATCGGTACATTCAATCCGGTATCGGTGCATTCTATCCGGGTTCGGTGCATTCAATCCGGTATCGGTGCATTCAATCCGGTATCGGTGCGTTCTATCCGGTATTGGTGCGTTCTATCCGGGTTCGGTGCATTCAATCCGGTATCGGTGCATTCTATCCGGTATTGGTGCGTTCTATCCGGGTTCGGTGCATTCAATCCAGGATCGGTACATTCAATCCGGTATCGGTGCATTCTATCCGGGATCGGTGCATTCAATCCAGGATCGGTACATTCAATCCGGTATCGGTGCATTCTATCCGGGTTCGGTGCATTCAATCCAGGATCGGTACATTCAATCCGGTATCGGTGCATTCAATCCAGGATCGGTACATTCAATCCGGTATCGGTGCATTCTATCCGGGATCGGTGCATTCAATCCGGTATCGGTGCGTTCAATCCGGTATTGGTGCGTTCTATCCGGGTTCGGTACATTCAATCCGGTATCGGTACATTCAATCCAGTATTGGTGCGTTCTATCCGGGTTCGGTACATTCAATCCGGGATCGGTGCATTCTCTCCGGGTTCGGTACATTCAATCCGGTATCGGTACATTCAATCCGGTATTGGTGCGTTCTATCCGGGTTCGGTACATTCAATCCGGTATTGGTGCGTTCTATCCGGGTTCGGTACATTCAATCCGGTATCGGTACATTCAATCCGGTATCGGTGCATCCAATCCGGTATCGGTACATTCAATCCGGGATCGGTGCATTCTATCCGGTATCGGTGCATTCAATCCGGTATCGGTACATTCAATCCGGTATCGGTACATTCAATCCGGGATCGGTGCATTCAATCCGGTATCGGTACATTCAATCCGGTATCGGTGCATCCAATCCGGTATCGGTACATTCAATCCGGGATCGGTGCATTCTATCCGGTATCGGTGCATTCAATCCGGTATCGGTGCATCCAATCCGGTATCGGTACATTCAATCCGGTATCGGTACATTCAATCCGGGATCGGTGCATTCTATCCGGTATCGGTGCATTCAATCCGGTATCGGTACATTCAATCCGGGATCGGTGCATTCTATCCGGTATCGTTGCATTCTATCCGGTATCGGTGCATTCAATCCGATATCGGTACATTCAATCCGGTATCGGTGCATTCTATCCGGTATCGGTACATTCAATCCGGTATCGGTGCATCCAATCCGGTATCGGTACATTCAATCCGGTATCGGTACATTCCATCCGGTATCGGTGCATTCTATCCGGTATCGGTACATTCAATCCGGTATCGGTGCGTTCAATCCGGTATTGGTGCGTTCTATCCGGGTTCGGTGCATTCAATCCGGGATCCATGCATTCAATCCGGGTTCGGTGCATTCAATCCGGGTTCGGTGCATTCAATCCGGGTTCGGTGCATTCAACCCGGGATCGGTGCATTCAATCCGGGTTTGGTGCATTCAATCCGGTATCGGTGCATTCAATCCGGGTTCGGTGCATTCAATCCGGGTTCGGTGCATTCAACCCGGGATTGGTGCATTCAATCCGGTATCGGTGCAATCAATCCGGGTTCGGTGCATTCAATCCGGGTTCGGTGCATTCAATCTGGGATCGGAGAATCCAACCTGGCATCGGTGCATTCAATCCGGGTTCGGTGCATTCAATCCGGGTTCGGAGCATTCAATCCGGGATCGGTGCATTCAATCCGGGATCGTGTTTTCAATCCGGTATAGAAACATAGAAACATAGAAAATAGGTGCAGGAGCAGGCCATTCAGCCCTTCTAGCCTGCACCGCCATTCAATGAGTTCATGGCTGAACATGAAACTTCAGTACCCCCTTCCTGCTTTCTCGCCATAACCCTTGATCCCCCGAGTAGTAAGGACTTCATCTAACTCCCTTTTGAATATATTTAGTGAATTGGCCTCAACAACTTTCTGTGGTAGAGAATTCCACAGGTTCACCACTCTCTGGGTGAAGAAGTTTCTCCTCATCTCGGTCCTAAATGGCTTACCCCTTATCCTTAGACTGTGACCCCTGGTTCTGGACTTCCCCAACATCGGGAACATTCTTCCTGCATCCAACCTGTCCAAACCCGTCAGAATTTTAAACGTTTCTATGAGGTCCCCTCTCATTCTTCTGAACTCCAGTGAATACAAGCCCAATTGATCCAATCTTTCTTGATAGGTCAGTCCCGCCATCCCGGGAATCAGTCTGGTGAACCTTCGCTGCACTCCCTCAATAGCAAGAATGTCCTTCCTCAAGTTAGGGGACCAAAACTGTACACAATACTCCAGGTGTGGCCTCACCAAGGCCCTGTACAACTGTAGTAACACCTCCCTGCTCCTGTACTCAAATCCCCTCGCTATGAAGGCCAACATGCCATTTGCTTTCTTAACCGCCTGCTGTACCTGCATGCCAACCTTCAATGACTGATGTACCATGACACCCAGGTCTCGTTGCACCTTCCCTTTTCCTAATCTGTCACCATTCAGATAATAGTCTGTCTCTCTGTTTTTACCACCAAAGTGGATAACCTCACATTTATCCACATTATACTTCATCTGCCATGCATTTGCCCACTCACCTAACCTATCCAAGTCACTCTGCAGCCTAATAGCATCCTCCTCGCAGCTCACACTGCCACCCAACTTAGTATCATCCGCAAATTTGGAGATACTGCATTTAATCCCCTCGTCTAAATCATTAATGTACAATGTAAACAGCTGGGGCCCCAGCACAGAACCTTGCGGCACTCCACTAGTCACTGCCTGCCATTCTGAAAAGTACCCGTTTACTCCTACTCTTTGCTTCCTGTCTGACAACCAGTTCTCAATCCACGTCAGCACACTACCCCCAATCCCATGTGCTTTAACTTTGCACATTAATCTCTTGTGTGGGACCTTGTCGAAAGCCTTCTGAAAGTCCAAATATACCACATCAACTGGTTCTCCTTTGTCCACTTTACTGGAAACATCCTCAAAAAATTCCAGAAGATTTGTCAAGCATGATTTCCCTTTCACAAATCCATGCTGACTTCGACCTATCATGTCACCATTTTCCAGATGCACTGCTATGACATCCTTAATAATTGATTCCATCATTTTACCCACTACTGAGGTCAGGCTGACCGGTCTATAATTCCCTGTTTTCTCTCTCCCTCCTTTTTTAAAAAGTGGGGTTACATTGGCTACCCTCCACTCCATAGGAACTGATCCAGATTCAATGGAATGTTGGAAAATGACTGTCAATGCATCCGCTATTTCCAAGGCCACCTCCTTAAGTACTCTAGGATGCAGGCCATCAGGCCCTGGGGATTTATCGGCCTTCAATCCCATCAATTTCCCCAACACAATTTCCCGACTAATAAAGATTTCCCTCAGTTCCTCTTCCTTACTAGACCCTCTGACCCCTTTTATATCCGGAAGGTTGTTTGTATCCTCCTTAGTGAATACCGAACCAAAGTACTTGTTCAATTGATCCGCCATTTCTTTGTTCCCCGTTATGACTTCCCCTGATTCTGACTGCAGGGGACCTACGTTTGTCTTCACCAACCTTTTTCTCTTTACATACCTATAGAAACTTTTGCAATCCGCCTTAATGTTCCCTGCAAGCTTCTTCTCGTACTCCATTTTCCCTGTCCTAATCAAACCCTTTGTCCTCCTCTGCTGAGTTCTAAATTTCTCCCAGTCCCCAGGTTCGCTGCTATTTCTGGCCAATTTGTATGCCACTTCCTTGGCTTTAATACTATCCCTGATTTCCCTAGATAGCCACGGTTGAGCCACCTTCCCCTTTTTATTTTTACGCCAGACAGGAATGTACAATTGTTGTACTTCATCCATGCGGTCTCTAAATGTCTGCCATTGCCCATCCACAGTCAACCCCCTAAGTATCATTCGCCAATCTATCCTAGCCAATTCACGCCTCATACCTTCAAAGTTACCCTTCTTTAAGTTCTGGACCATGGTCTCTGAAATTACTGTTTCATTCTCCATCCTAATGCAGAATTCCACCATATTATGGTCACTCTTCGGTGCATTTAATCTGGGATCGGTGCATTCAATCCGGGATCAGTGCACTCAATCGGTTAAATGTAAACCGGGATCTGTGTGTTCAAACAGGGATCAGTGCATTCAATCCGGATGCACTGCAGCCCAACCGGGAGCGGTCCGTGCAGCTGGGATCGGTGCATTCAAGACGGGGAACGGAGCTGGAAGGGCATCCGGTGCATGAAAGGACGGAGTGTGCTGATCACGGGGAAGACGATATTCCCAGTCCAGGGGAACTGCAGGATCCAGGTAAGGGAAAAGGCCGCCCAAGTGAAGCTGAGTCGAGAGAACAAGAGAGGGGGGAGGGGGGCTGCCCGACTCCCAGTTAAGTGCAGGGCCCTCACTGGTCCATAGGGAGACCATTCAGCCCCTCGAGCTGTTCTATCAGAGCCTGGCTGATCTGTACCTCAAACCCCCACACCTTCGCTCCATATCCCTCGGTACCCGAACCCAACACAAATCTATCCATCCTAGTCTCGGAGATTTCAGTTACATAAGGAACATAAGAAATAGGAGCTGGAGTCGGCCATTCGGCCCCTCGAGCCTGCTCCGCCATTCAATGAGATCAAGGCTGATCATCGGCCTCAACTCCACTTTCCCGCACTCTCCCCATATCCCTCCATTCCCTTTGTTCCCAAACATCTATCTATCTCTGTCTTGAATATACTCAAAAGACTGGGCCTCCACAGCCCTCTGGGGCAGATAATTCCAAAGATTCACCACCCTCTGAGTGAAGAAATTCCTCCTCATCTCAGTCTTAAACGGCCGACCCCTTATCCTGAGACTGTGACCCCTGGTTCGAGACTCCCCAGCCCGGGGGGGAAACATCCTCCCTGCATCTACCCTGTCAAACCCTGTCAGTATCTTGTATGTTTCAATGAGATCACCTCATTCTTCCAAACTCTAGGGAATATAGGCCTAGTCAACTCAATCTCTCCTCATAGGACAATCCCCCCATCCCAGGAATCAGTCTGGTGAACCTTCGTTTCACTCCCTCTCTGGCGAGTATATCCTTTCTTAGGTCAGGAGACCAGAACTGTACACAGTCCTCCAGGTGTGGTCTCACCAGGGCCCTATATAATTGCAGGAAGACGTCTTTACTCTTATACTCAAATCCTCCTGTAATAAAGGCCAACGTACCATTTGTTTTCTTCATTGCTTGCTGTCCCTGCGTGTTAACTTTCAGTGATTGGTGTACAAGGACACCCAGGTCCCTCTGCACACCAACATTTAAAAAATACTCTGCTTTTGTGCTTTTCACATCACCGTTTCCCACATTGTATTCCATTTGCCATGTTCATGCCCACTCGGGTCATCCTGTCTACATCTCACAGCAGCCTCTTTCACAGCTTACTATCCCACCGAACGGTGTGTTGTCACCAAACTTGGATACATTACACTCAGTCCCTTAATACAGACTTAGCCCTTAATAGAAAATAGGAGCGGCAGTTGGCCATTCGGCCCCTCGAGCCTGCACCGCCATTCAATATGATCATGGCTGATCCCCTATCTCAACGCCATATTCCCGCTTTTCCCCCATACCCCTTGATGCCTTTTGTGTCTAGAAATCTATCTCTCTCTTAAATATATTCAATGACTTGGCCTCCACAGCCTTCTGTGGTAGAGAATTCCACAGGTTCACCACCCTCTGAGTGAAAACATTTCTCCTCATCTCGGTCCTAAATTTCCTACCCCGTATCCTGAGACTGTGACCCCTTGTTCTAGACTTCCCATCCCGGGGAAACATCCTCTCCGCATCCAGTCTGTCCAGCCCCGTCAGAATTTTATACGTCTCCATGAGATCCCCGCTCATTCTTGTAAACTCCAGTGAATACAGGCCTAGTCGACCCAATCTCTCCTCATACGACAGTCCTGCCATCCCAGGAATCAGTCTGGTGAACCTTCGCTGCACTCCCTCTATGGCGAGTATATCCTTCCTTAGGTCAGGAGACCAGAACTGTACACAGTACTCCAGGTGCGGTCTCACCAAGGCCCTGTATAACTGTAGTAAGACATCCTTGCTCCTGTACTCAAAGCCTCTTGCAATGAAGGCCAACATACCATTTGCCTTCCGAACTGCTTGCTGCACCTGCATGTTTGCTTCCAGTGACTGGTGTACAAGGACATCCAGGTCCCTCTGTACATCGACACTTCCCAAGCCATCACCATTTAAATAATACTTTGTCTTTATGTTTTTCCTACCAAAGTGGATAACTTCACATTTATCCACGTTATACTGCATCTGCCATGTGTTTGCCCACTCACTCAACCTATCGAAATCATCTTGTAGCGTCTTTGCATCCTCCCCACAACTCACAATCCCACCTCGTTTTACTAATACAGGCGGGACAGAGTTCCAGATTGCCCGAACCCTGTGTGTGAAGAAGTGCTTCCTGACATCAGCCCTGAACGGCCTGGCTCTGATTTGAAGGTTATGTCCCCGTGTTCTGGGCTCCCCCACGACCCGAGGATATAGTTTCCCTGTGTCGACCCGATCGAATCACCTCGATGTTTAAAGAACAAACCTGAAATCAGATCACCCTTCAACCAAACTCAATGGAATCCAAACCCAGTCTATGTATCTGTCCTCATGGTTTAACCCTTTGGGCCCCGCCAAGGCCAATATAGCCTCCCTGAGGGGCGGGGCCCAGAACTGGACACAGTGACTCCCCATGGGGTCTGACCAGAGCTTTGTACACCCGTAGCATCACTTCCCCCCTTTGGTGGCTAAAACAGGAAGGCAGAATATTATCCGAATGGCGGCAGATTAGGAAAAGGGGAGCTGCAACGAGACCTGGGTGTCATGGTACATCAGTCATTGAAAGTTGGCATGCAGGTACAGCAGGCAGTGAAGACGGCAAATGGCATGTTGGCCTTCATAGCGAGGGGATTTGAGTATAGGAGCAGGGAGGTCTTACTGCAGTTGTACAGGGCCTTGGTGAGGCCTCACCTGAAATATTGTGTTCAGTTTTGGTCTCCTAATCTGAGGAAAGACGTTCTTGCTATTTGAGGGAGTGCAGCGAAGGTTCACCAGACTGATTCCCAGGATGGCAGGACTGACATATGAGGAGAGCCTGGATCGACTAGGCTTATATTCACTGGAGTTCAGAAGGATGAGAGGGGATCTCGTAGAAACATATAAGATTCTGACGGGACGGGAAGGTTATATGCAGGAAGAATGTTCCCGATGTTGGGGAAGTCCAGAACCAGGGGTCACAGTCTAAGGATAAGGGGTAAGCTATTTAGGACCGAGATGATGAGAAACTTCTTCACTCAGAGAGTTGTGAACCTGTGGAATTCTCTTCTGCAGAGAGTTGTTGAGGCCAGTTCGTTGGATATATTCAAGAGGGAGTTAGATATGGCCCTTACAGCTAAAGGGGTATGGCGAGAAAGCAGGAATGGGGTACTGAAGTTGCATTTCAGCCATGAACTCATTGAATGGTGGTGCAGGCTAGAAGGGCCGAATGTCCTACTCCTGCACCTATTTTCTATGTTTCTATGTATTCCAGGCCCCCTGACACAAGGACAACATCCCATTAGCCTTTTTGATTATTTTCGATATTGTTCATGACATTTTAATGATCTATTTACCTAGAGACTTGGGGGGTTCAGGTACAACGATCATTAAAATGTCCCGGACAGGTCCAGACAATAATCACAAAGGCGAATGGGATGCTGCCCTTCATATCTGGAGGACTCGAGTACAAGGGGACAGAAGTTATACTGCAGCTGTACAAAGCTCTGGTTAGCCCACACCTGGAGCACTGTGAGCAGTTCTGGGGGCACCACACCTGAGGGAGGGTATATTAGTCTTGGAGGGAGTGCAGCGTAGGTTTACCAGAAAGATACCCGGACTCCGAGGGTTAAGTTACGAGGAGAGATTGTACAAACTAGGGTTGTATTCCCTGGGATTTAGAAGATTAAGGGGGGATCTGATGGAAGTTTTCAGGATATGAAGGGGAACAGATAGGGGAGATAGAGAGAATCTATTTCTGCTGGTTGGGGAGTCTAGGACTGGGGGGCAGGGTCTGAACATTAGAGCCAGAACTTTCAGGGGTGAAATTAGGAAACACTTCTACACACACAGGGTGCTAGTAGTTTGGAACTCTCTTCCACAAACGGCAATTGGTGCTAGATCAGTTGTTCATTATAAATCGGGGATTGATAGCTTTCTGTTAACCAAAGGTATTAAGAGATTGGGGCCAAAGGCGGGTATATGGGGTTAGGTCACAGATCAGCCCTGATCTCAGTGAATGGGGGAACAGGCTCGAGGGGCTGAATGGCCTCCTCCTGTTCCTGTGTAACAGGCTCGAGGGGCTGAATGGGCCTCCTCCTGTTCCTGTGTAACAGGCTCGAGGGGCTGAATGGTCTCCTGTTCCTGTGTAACAGACTCGAGGGGCTGAATGGCCTCCTCCTGTTCCTGTGTAACAGGCTCGAGGGGCTGAATGGCCTCCTAGTGTTCCTGTGTAACAGGCTCGAGGGGCTGAATGGGCTCCTCCTGTTCCTGTGTAACAGGCTCGAGGGGCTGAATGGGCCTCCTCCTGTTCCTGTGTAACAGGCTCAAGGGGCTGAATGGCCTCCTTCTGTTCCTGTTTAACAGGCTCGAGGATCTGAATGGCCTCCTCCTGTTCCTGTGTAACAGGCTCGAGGGGCTGAATGGGCCTCCCCCTGTTCCTGTGTAACAGGCTCGAGGAGCTGAATGGCCTCCTCCTGTTCCTGTGTAACAGGCTCGAGGGGCTGAATGGCCTCCTTCTGTTCCTGTTTAACAGGCTCGAGGATCTGAATGGCCTCCTCCTGTTCCTGTGTAACAGGCTCGAGGATCTGAATGGCCTCCTCCTGTTCCTGTGTAACAGGCTCGAGGGGCTGAATGGCCTCCTCCTGTTCCTGTGTAATAGACTCGGGGGGCTGAATGGGCCTCCACCTGTTCCTGTGTAACAGGCTCGAGGGGCTGAATCACCTCTTCCTGTTCCTGTGTTACAGGCGCGAGGGGCTGAATGGGCCTGCTCCTGTTCTTGTGTTACAGGCTCGAGGGGCTGAATGGGCCTCCTCCTGTTCTTGTGTAACAGGTTCGAGGGGCTGAATGGCCTCCTCCTGTTCCTGTGTAATAGACTCGGGGGGCTGAATGGGCCTCCACCTGTTCCTGTGTAACAGGCTCGAGGGGCTGAATGGCCTCCTCCTGTTCCTGTGTAACAGGCTCGAGGGGCTGAATGGCCTCCTCCTGTTCCTGTGTAACAGGCTCGAGGGGCTGAATGGCCCCCTCCTGTTCCTGTGTAATAGGCTCGAGGGGCTGAATGGGCCTCCCCCTGTTTGTATGTAACAAGCTCGAGGGGCTGAATGGCCTTCTCCTATGTTCCTGTGCATTAGCTTTAAATTATTTCTGTACCCAGACACTTAAAACCCTTTGCTCCTTCACAGCATTGCGGTGATGTCACTGGATTGGTAATCCCGAGGTCTGGACTATTGATCCGGAGATGCGATTTCAAATCCCACCAGGGCAGCTGGGGAATTTAAATTCCGGTCATTAAATAAATCTAGAATGAAAAAGTTAGTGTCGTTGATGGTGACCGTGAAACTACCGGATTTTGCCGTAAAAACCCATCTGGTTCACTAATGTCCTCTCGGGAAGGAAATCTGCCAAGCTTACCCGGTCTGGCCGATATATGAGTGCAGACCCACAGCGATGTAATTGACTCTTATCTGCCCTCTTACATGGCCTAGCGAGCCACTCAGACCGCGATGACAAAGACAGCACTGTGGGAGCACCTTCACCACACGGACTGCAGCGGTTCAAGAAGGCGGCTCATCACCACCTTCTCTCAAGGGGCGATTAGGGATGGGCAATAAATGCCGGCCTTGCCAGCGACGCCCACATTCCGTGAGCAATTTTTTTTTTAAAAAAAGCTCTTAGCCTCTCATCATGAAGAAAATAATTTGATTTGTCTTTCTCAGGACCAGAGTGGATGACCTCACACTTGCTGACGTTGAACTCCCGTCTGTTTGCTGATGATACAAAGATGGGTGGGAAAGCAATGTGTGAGGAGGACACAAAAAATCTGCAAAGGGATGTAGACAGGCTAGTCTGTGGGTAAGAAATTGGCAGATGGAGAAAAACGTGGGAAAATGTGAGGTTATCCACTTTGGCAGAAATAATAGGAAAGCAAATCCTAATTTAAATGGAGATAAATTACAAAGTGCTGCAATAGACAGGGACCTGGGGGTCCTTGTGCATGAAACACACAAAGTTAGTCTGCAGGTACAGCAAGTGATCAGGAAGGCCAATGGAATGTTGGCCTTTATTGCAAGGGGGATAGAGTATAAAAGCAGAGAAGTCCTGCTACAACTGTACAGGGTATTGGTGAGGCCACACCTGGAGTACTGCGTACAGTTCTGGTCTCCGTATTTAAGGAAGGATATACTTGCATTGGAGGCTGTTCAGAGAAGGTTCACTCGGTTGATTCCGGAGATGAGGGAATTGACTTACGAAGATAGATTGGGCCTCTCCTCATTGGACTTCAGAAGAATGAGAGGTGATCTTATCGAAATGTATAAGATAATGAGGGGGCTCGACAAGGTGGATATTTCCACTCATAGGGGAAACTAAAACCAGGGAACATAGTCTCAGAATAAGGGGCCGCCCATTTAAAACTGAGATGAGGAGGAATTTCTTCTCTCGGAGGGTTGTAAATCTGTGGAATTCTCTGCCCCAGAGAGCTGTGGAGGCTGGGTCATTGAATATATTTAAGGTGGAGATAGACAGATTTTTGAGTGATAAGGGAGTGAAGGGTTATGGGGAGCGGGCGGAGAAGTGGAGTTGAGTCCATGATCGGATCAGCCATGATCTTATTGAATGGTGGAGCAGGCTCGAGGGGCCGAATGGCCTACTCCTGATCCTATTTCTTATGTTCTTATGTTCTCTCTGATCAGTTCCTATTTGTCCAAATGCTCAGTCACTCTGTCCCCAAACGATAGATTCAAATAACTTCCCCACAACAGACGCTGTAGTAATAGGTCTATAAACCGTAGAGAAGTGTACAGTGTAGAAAAGTGTAGAGGGACAGAGGGACCCTGGAGAGCAGGTCCACAGATCCCTGAAGGTAGCAGGCCAGGTAGATAAGGTGGTTAAGAACATACGGAATACTTGCCTTTATTGTCCGAGGCATAGAATACAAGAGCAAGGAGGTTAAACTGTATAAAACACTGGTTAGGCCACAGCTGGAGTACTGCGTGCAGTTCTGGTCACCACATTACAGGAAGGATGTGATTGCACTGGAGACGGTACAGAGGAGATTTACGAGGATGTTGCCGGGACTGGAGAATTTTAGCTATGAGGACAGATTGGATAGGCTGGGGTTGTTTTCCTTGGAACAGAGGAGGCTGAGGGAAGACCTGATTGAGGTGTATAAAATTATGAGGGGCCTGGATAGAGTGGATAGGAAGGACCTATTTCTCTTGGCAGAGGGGTCAACAACCAGGGGGCAGAGATTTAAAGTAATTGGGGGGAGGTTTAGAGGGGATTTGAGGGGAAATGTCTTCACCCAGAGGGTGGTGGGGGTCTGGAACTCACGGCCTGAAAGGGTGGTAGAGGCAGAAACCCTCACCACTTTTAAAAAGTACCTGGATGTACACTTGAAGTGCCGTAACCTGCAGGGCTACGGACCCAGAGCTGGAAAATGGGATTAGGCTGGGTAGCTCTTTGTCGGCCGGCGCGGACACGGTGGGCTGAAATGGCCTCCTTCCGTGCGGTAAAGTTTTATGATTCTGTGAACCCCTGGCTATTCTCTCTTAAATAATGGAGTGACATTGGCAATCTTTGAATCCACGGGGACAAATCCTCAGTCAAGAGAGTTTTGGAAGATGGAGACTGAAGCATCTACAATTTCTGCACCTTTTAATACCCTGGGGCAGAAACCGTCTGGCCCTGGAGAGTGTCTAACTCTTCAGTCTCATTATTTTCTCCATTACCATTTTTGAACAGAGGCCATTTCGCCCCTCGAGCCTGTTCCACAAGCTTATATGAAATCCAGTTAATTCCTGGCCTACTCCTGCACCTATTTTCTATGTTTCTATGTTTCCTCCCCTTGAATTATTTTTAGTTTTCCCCATATCACAAATGACAGCTTGCGGAAGACACAATATTTAGAGGTATAGTGAACAGTGAGGGGGACAGTGATAGATGTCAAGAGGACATAGACAGGCTGGTGGAATGGGCGGACACGTGGGAGATGGAATTTAATGAAGAAGAGTGCGAAATTATACATTTTGGTCGGAAGAATGAGGAGAGGCAATATAAACTAAAGGGTACAATCCTAAAAGGGGAGCAGGAACAGAGAGACCTGGGGGTATAAGTGCATAAATTGTTGAAGGTGGCAGGGCAGGTTGAGAAATCAGTTAAATAAGTATACGAGAACCTGGGTTTCATAAATAGAGGCACAGAGTACAAAAGCAAGGGAGTTATGATGAGCCTGTATAAAACACTGGTCCAACCTCAATTCTGGGCCCTGCACTTTAGGAAGGATGTGAAGGCCTTGGAGAGGGAGCAGAGGGGATTGACCAGAAATGGTACCAGGGATGGGGAACTTCAGTTACATGGGGAGACTGGAGAAGCTGGGATTGTTCTCCTTAGAGCAGAGAAGGTTAAGGGGAGAGTGACCAGAATGGTACCAGGGATGGGGGACTTCAGTTACATGGGGAGACTGGAGAAGCTGGGATTGTTCTCCTTAGAGCAGAGAAGGTTAAGGGGAGAGTGACCAGAATGGTACCAGGGATGGGGGACTTCAGTTACATGGGGAGACTGGAGAAGCTGGGATTGTTCTCCTTAGAGCAGAGAAGGTTAAGGGGAGAGTGACCAGAATGGTTCCAGGGATGGGGAACTTCAGTTACATGGGGAGACTGGAGAAGCTGGGGTTGTTCTCCTTAGAGCAGAGAAGGTTAAGGGGAGATTTGATCGAGGTGTTCAATATCATGAGGGGTCTGGACAGAGTAGAGAGAGAGAAACTGTTCCCATTGGTGGAAGGGTGGAGAACCAGAGGACACAGATTTAAGGTGATTGACAGAAGAACCAAGGGCGACACGAGGAACAACGTATTTACGCAGCGAGTGGTTAGGATCGGGAATGCACGGCCTGAGAGGGTGGGGGAGGCAGAGTCCATCGTGGCTTTCAAAAGGGAGTTGGGTAAGTGCCTGAAGGAAAGGGATTAGCAGGGCCCCGGGGAAAGGGCGGGGGAGTGGGACTGGCTGAGAGTCGGCACGGGCTGGACGGGCCGAATGGCCTCCTGGGCTGTGACCGTCCTGTGATTGCCATCTCTTTCACTTTTCCTCCACTGTAACGACCGACACGGCAGTTATTTCGCAAGTCTGAATTTGGGCCTGAATGTCGGGTGACTCCAAATTAAAAGCACTCACCAACCTGATGGTCACGGGGACCCAAGGGCACTCCCGCTCCTGGGCCTCGATGCTCAGGCCTGCGTCAAGGCCCACGTACCCCCGGGGCGCAGGCAACTGGCAAGCGCCCCCGGGATCACATGGGCCGGCCCAACCAATCAGAAAGGGGGGAACCCCATTATGCTGACCGGGATTCCATTTACGGACGGGATCCCCGTGAGCTTAATTGGAATCATCCAAAAAGTAGGTTTTTTACAGCATTGGAATAAGAAGAAAGTCGTGACACGTTTAAAATTAATTAATATACAATGTAACTGAACATTTAAAACAAGAGAAAAGACAGAAAAATAAATTTAGGAGCAGGAGTCGGCCATTCAGCCCCTCGAGCCTGCTCTGCCATCCAATGAGATCAAGGCTGATCTTTGACCTCAACTCCACTCTCCTGCACTATCCCCATATTCCTTGACTGTGTACAGTTCTGGTCTCCGTACCTAAGGAAGGATATACTTGCCATAGAGGGAGTGCAGCGAAGGTTCACCAGACTGATTCCTGGGATGGGGGGATTGTCCTATGAGGAGAGATTGAGTTGACTAGGCCTATATTCCCTAGAGTTTGGAAGAATGAGGTGATCTCATTGAAACATACAAGATACTGACGGGGCTTGACAGGGTAGATGCAGGGAGAATGTTTCCCCCCCGGGCTGGGGAAGTCTGGAACCAGGGGTCACAGTCTCAGAATAAGGGGTCGGCCATTTAGGACTGAGATGAACAGGAATTTCTTCACTCAGAGGGGGGTGAATCTTTGGAATTCTCTGCCCCAGAGGGCTGTGGAGGCTCAGTATTTGGGTATGTTCAAGACAGAGATCGATAGATCTTTGGATACTCAGGGAATCCAGGGATATGGGGAGAGTGCGGGAAAGTGGAGTTGAGGTCAAAGATCAGCCTTGATCACATTGAATGGCGGAGCAGGCTCGAGGGGCCTAATCCTGCTCCTAATTCTTATGTTCTTGTGTTTTTATGTTCTGTGCTATATCATCGATGATTCTATTCTTTGCATTTGCAGAATTTCGACCTTATAGTTCCATGCTATCTCTTGTCTCTCATTGGCCATGATTGCTTCACAAGTGGAACTCCCGCCCTCTAGGTGTATGTCCAGGTCTTGCACTGAACCAGATACTTCTCTGAGCACTGCAAAGTATTTGCCCCACGGGTTCTTTGCTTAAGAATTCATAGCCACACGTTGCTATTAAGAACTAGTTGGTTTATTAACAAAAGGTTTAACAATCACACTCAACATTACCAGTTCATCCACCAGACTCACAATCACCTGCCCCATCGTGGAGCTCCTGAGCCCAACTGGCTGGGGTTTTATTGAGTCTTGATCACATCACGTGACTGGCGAAGCCACTCCCACCTCAACAGCTCTACAACTATTTTTGCAAAACATTTCAATCAAATGCCCCCCTTTTTTAAGGGTAACAAAACCCACAGGAAATAAAAAGCAAGGATAAACCAACTGGTTCACTGATGTCCCTGCAAAGCCTCAGTTTCAAAATTCTCATCCTTATTTTCAAATCCCTCCATGGCCCTCGGCCCCTCCCCATCTCTGTAACCTCCTCCACCCCTACACCCCTCACTATCTCTGTAATTTCATCCAGCCCCTACATCCCTCCCTATCTCTGTAGTCTTCTCCAGCCCTTACACCCCTCCCTATCTCTGTAATCTCCTCCAGTCCCTACACCCCTCCCTATCTCTGTAATCTCCTCCAGCCCCTACACCCCTCCCTATCTCTGTAACCTCCTCCAGCCCCTACACCCTCAGTACTGCCCCTCCGACAGTGCAGCACTCCCTCAGTACTGCCCCTCCGACAGTGCAGCACTCCCTCAGTACTGCCCCTCCGACAGTGCAGCACTCCCTCAGTACTGCCCCACCGACAGTGCAGCACTCCCTTAGTACTGCCCCTCCGACAGTGCAGCACTCCCTCAGTACTGCCCCACCGACAGTGCAGCACTCCCTCAGTACTGCCCCTCCGACAGTGCGGCACTCCCTCAGTACTGCCCCTCCGACAGTGCGACTCTCCCTCAGTACTGCCCCTCCGACAGTGCGGCTCTCCCTCAGTACTGCCCCTCCGACAGTGCGGCACTCCCTCAGTACTGGCAACCGGGGAGTGTCGGTCTGGATTATGGCTCTCAAGTCTTTGGAACATGTGGGGCTCGAACCCATGACTTTCGGGCTCTCCCTGAAAACGCAAGTCGCTTCCCTTCGGTCGAACGTTAGCCGTTTCCATATTACCGCGGAGGTTTGAGCAGTGAGGAAGGAGAAGGTTATAAATTGATAATCTCTGGACAAAAAAGCCGTTACAGCTTGTCAATTACAGGACTAGTTTTGCTGACACACTCGACTGAGAAACTACTTGTGGTAATGAACTCTGATCCTACAATTAGCAGAGGCTGTGCAGTCGGTTTTAGTACGACACCGGGTGTGAGACCAGGCTAACTCAGCACTAGGCCCGGCATGAAGCCTGGGCATTTCCTGCTCTGTGTGCGTGTGTGTGTGTGTGTGGGGATGGCTCAGTCCTACATTGAACCATGGGCAGCGGTGGGCGGAGGGGGGGGTGGTGTGGGGTGGGCGGAGGGGGGGGGGGTGTGGGGTGGGCGGAGGGGGGGGGGTGGTGGGGAATGGGGGGGGGGGGGGGAGGAGGGGGAGCAGGGCGCGAAAGCAGCGGGAAAGCTCAGAATTAACGGACCTGAATTGGGTGAAAGCTCGGAGGGGGGGGGGGCGGGTGCAGGGAGGGTCCGCCTGTTTTGCCGCCCGCTCGGGGCCAGCCGGGCGCGCGTTTGATCGCGCTTCCGTTGACGGGGGCGCGGGGGCGGGGGGTGCGCGAGCGGGAGTCGGAGATTTCAAAATGTGTGTTTTTTTTCTCTCCCCCCACCTTCCCCTCCCCCCCCCCGTAGTTCCTCGCGCGTTCGCCCCTTTGTCGCTCGCTTGCACCCGACTGTCGCGGCAAGGGGAAGTGATTGAGAGCGGGAGAGAGAGAGAGCGAGCCGACAGATTGGCCAGACGCCCGGCCCCCCTCCCCCTCACACGCCCCCCCCCCCCCCCCCCCCCCCAGCCATCGCGGAGCTCCCATGAGCGGAAGAAACGCCACCAAGAAGTGCAATGCCGGGCGGCTCAGGGCGCCCTGGTTCACGGACGAGGAGCTGGACGCCCTGGTCTCGGAGGTGGAGCGCCGTTACAGGGACCTCACGCGGGACGGCCGGGGCAAGCCGGCCCCGCTCCAGTACAAACGCATCTGGCGGGAGATCGGGGAGGCTGTGTCTGCGGCCGGCACCATGGGCCGTGACGGAGACCAGTGCCGGAAACGATGGAACGATGTGGTTGCGTCGGCAAGAGTGAGTAGAGATCTTGCCGCTGCTCTCCCGCCGAGGCTTATGTGTCCGCGCGCGCGCGCGTGTGCGTGTGTGTGTGTGCGCGTCGCACGGGGCAAACCGGTTAAGGCTGGCGACTTTTGTTTCCGCAGAAGAAGAGGGCAGCCAATGTCACAAAGCAGTTTGACGCGGGAGGGGGCCCGGCGGACATCGTCGAGGTGACTGACATCGAGGAGCGCGCCTTGGCGCTGGTGGGCGACCTCCCCCGGGCCACCGCGCATGGCGTTGCCGACCACCTGCCGGAGCACGGTAAGCTTGCGCCAGTCTCCGGCCTGCGTTGCGCTCGCGCCTGGCGCACCGCCGCGCAACGGGATCTCGCCCGCCGCGCCTCGGCCCGCCGCGGCGCGCTGGAGCGACGGTGGTCGTCCTGGACGCGAGACTGCGCGGCGCGACGGCGCGCGCGGCCAGCGGAGCACCGGAAGCGGGGGCGGGCGTCGGCCATTCGGCCCCTCGAATCCGCTCCGCCGTCGTGGCTGGCCCGATCGTGGGGCCTCGGCTCCACTTCCCCGCCCGCTCCCCATCGCCCCGAAACCGTCTACCTCTGTCTTAAATTTATTCAACCCCGCTCCCCTCTTCCCCCCCCCACCGCCCCGCTCCCCTCTCCCCCCACCCCCCCGCTCCCCCCTCCCCCACCCCCGCCAAACACTGAAACGTTGTCTTGTATTTGCAGATGTTGAATTGGACAGCACCGATGTTGGCTCTCCATCCACCTCTGGCACGCAACGGCGGAGCGTGACACCGATACCGAGCACCTCGGCCTTGCCCGCGGTCCGCCAGCCCAGCTCCTTCTGCACGCCGGCCCCCACCAGATCCCCCGGCCCCCCCGGCCCCGAGGCCGCCCACAGACACCACGACCAGGAGGAAGAGGAGGGCGACGGGCCCGCGTTCGTGACCGTCAAGGTGGAGGAGGAGGTGACGGAGGAGGGCCCCGCCCTGCGGCCGTGCCAGGCCCCCGTGCGGCCGGCGGGGGGCGCCGAGCCGGCGGGCCGGGCGCCGGAGGAGCCGGGAGCGGGCGCCGGCAAGGCCAGCCGGCCGCCCCCGCCCCCGCCGCCCCCCAGGGCCGCGCCGCAGGCCGACGGCGAGGCCGGCCGCCTGGCGGCCATGCAGGAGATGGCACAGCTGTCCCGGGCGAGCGTGGAGCTGGGCCGCGACCTGCTGCAGGCCGTGGCGGGCATCGCCGCCAGCATCGCCGCCTTCGCCGAGCAGCACACCGCCGGCATGTCCCGGCTGATCGGCGCGGTGGAGCGCAACACCGACTCGCTCGAGGGCGTGTGGCGGGCCATGTCGGCGGGGGCCCCGGCCCCGCCCCCCCCGGCCCCGCTCCCCCCGGCCCCGCCAGCCGCCACCTCTCGCCCCGCGGAGCCGGAGGGGCCCGCCTTTTCCCCCCCGCCCCCGCCATTCCCTCCGCGGTGAACCCGGGTTGCCGTGGGGATGGCCGACCCCCACAATGGGGCGGGGGGGGGAACAGTGGGCCTCACGTCGAGGGAGGGAGGGAGGGAGGGGTTCCTCGTCCTGCTGTTAAATCTCGCTCATGTGTTGTTGCTGGTGGTTGAGATTGTGACTGAAATCATGTCCAGTATGTCGCTTGCCGCGTTTGAATGTGCTCGTCACCTTTTGAATTCAATACAGAAACATTTTTTGACCAACTCTTGGTGAGCGTTTTACTGTCCGGCCGGGTGGGGTACGTGCTGAGACACAGGACACATCTCCTTCAGGCGCGCTGGGGTCTTTGGAGCTGTGCCGCCCCCATACGACGCGACTGTTTCAAGGGTCCGGACGTCACGTCACACGGAGCCCCTCGGAATCGAGGGAGATTTGCTTTCATCCCCCTGCCCCCGACTGCAGCAGTAAAAATTGGACTGTTGAATATAAAACCCCCTGAACTGCCTTGCAGCCCGCAACAAGAGCGGGGCAGGAAGGGGTTAATTCTGCCATTGCCGTCGTGAGAATCAGGAGGCGTTCCCTCGAAAGCGCGGGTGGCCTGCTCCCTCACCGACAAAGGGGTGAGCTCGCAGGTGTTTGTTTCAGTGAAGGACCCCGATATTCCAGGTCCCGAGCTACATCCTGAAGGGTGGAAGAATACCCGTGGGTGGATTTTTTTTTAACGTGGGGTGGCCGTTGCTCATCCAGACACCACACGGGCTCGACAGAGCTCGGCCTTGGTCCAGGGGCAAGGATTGGCCAAGGCGACTGGACACCAGCTCTGCTGCACGGACCCAGTGCGCGCACATCATCATCATCATCATAGGCAGTCCCTCGGAGTCGAGGAAGACTTGCTTCCACTCTTAGCATGAGTCCTCAGGCGGCTGAACAGTCCAATCCGAGAGCCACAGTCCCTGTCACAGGTGGGGCAGACAGTGGTTGAGGGAAGGGGAGGGTGGGACTGGTTTGCCGCGCGCTCCTTCCGCTGCCTGCGCTTGGTCTCTGCACGCTCTCGGCGACGAGACTCGAGGTGCTCAGCGCCCTCCCCGGATGCACTTCCTCCACTCAGGGCGGGACTGGTCTTTGGGCCCGGGGACTCCCAGGTGTCGGTGGGGGATGTTGCACTTTATATCAGGGAGGGCTTTGAGGGTGGTCCCTTGTAACGTTCCCTCTGCCCACCCTGGGGCTCGCTTGCCCGTGAAGGAGTTGCGAGTAGAGCGCTCGCTTTGGGGAGTCTGGGTGTCTGGGGGCCATGCGGACAATGCGGAGCTGGCCGAGTGCGGGTCGTGTGTCACGACAAGTCAGGGTCACCAATGCAGGGCGGGTGCCATTGAATGGCCGCTCGTGGCAGAACTTGGAGGCCAGACACTGGCCCGGAAATCAAGGCCGGCTGCGTCCCGCGGGCGAGCGGCTTGGAAAGTTGAAGATGCGCACCTGCCGGTTGCTGCTGCGCCCACACGAGTTCCCGATCCCGAGGCCCCCACTGACTGCGCGTCGCAGCGCGTGCACCTCGGGACATGCGCAGGACTGGAGCTGCAGTCACATGGCTCTGGGCAGCCAATCAAGGTAAAGTATGTTCTGATTCCCAATAATGGCAACTCCGTAAGTTGGCGTTCCATTATTATGAATGAGAAACAGCCCCCAAACACACAAAGCACTAATAAACAATATAAAAAATACAGCACATATTTTTATTAATTTAAATTAAAGTTATTTATGTATGTATTAAAAAAAAATCTGATTTTTAAAAAAAGTTGTAAAAATTACGGTTTAAAATAAACTTACTAGAAGTGGGGAGGGTTTTTAAACTTTAACGTGTTTTTATAATTTTATTTTAAAATGTTTTTGTGTGTTAAGGACCTTAAGGAAAGGTAACTTCGATGGCATGAGGCGTGAATTGGCTCGGATAGACTGGAGAATGATACTTAAAGGGTTGATGGTGGATGGGCAATGGCAGACATTTAAAGATCACAGGGATGAACTTCAATAATTGTACATCCTTGTCTGGCGTAAAAATAAAATGGGGAAGGTGGCTCAACCGTGGCTAACAAGGGAAATTAGGGATCGTGTTAAATCCAAGGAAGAGGCATATAAATTGGCCAGAAAAAGCAGCAAACCCGAGGACTGGGAGAAATTTAGAATTCAGCAGAGGAGGACAAAGGGTTTAATTAGGAGGGAGAAAATAGAAAATACTAGGGGACCGAGGGTCTAGCGAGAATGAGGAACTGAAGGAAATCCTTATTAGGCGGGAAATTGTGTTAGGGAAATTGATGGGATTGAAGGCCGATAAATCCCCGGGGCCTGATAGTCTGTATCCCAGAGTACTTAAGGAAGTGGCCCTAGAAATAGTGGATGCATTGGTGATCATTTTCCAACAGTCTGTCGACTCTGGATCGGTTCCTATGGACGGGAGGGTAGCTAATGTAACACCACTTTTTAAGAAAGGAGGGAGAGAGAAAGCAGGTAATTATAGACCGGTTAGCCTGACATCAGTAGTGGGGAAAATGTTGGAATCAATTATTAAAGATGAAATAGCAGCACATTTGGAAAGCAGTGACAGGATCAGTCCAAGTCAGCATGGATTTATGAAAGGGAAATCATGCTTGACAAATCTTTTACAATTTTTTGAGGATGTAACTAGTAGAGTGGACAAGGGAGAACCAGTGGATGTGGTGTATTTGGACTTTCAGAAGGCTTTTGACAAGGTCCCACACAAGAGATTATTGTGAAAAATCAAAGCACATGGTATTGGGGGTAATATACTGACGTGGATAGAGAACTGGTTGGCAGACAGGAAGCAGAGAGTCGGGATAAATGGGTCCTTTGCAGAATGGCAGGCAGTGACTAGTGGAGTGCCGCAGGGCTCAGTGCTGGGACCCCAGCTATTTACAATATACATTAACGATTTAGATGAAGGAATTGACTGTAATAGCTCCAAGTTTGCAGATGACACTAAGCTGGGTGGCGGTGTGAGCTGTGAGGAGGACGCTAAGAGGCTGCAGGGTGACTTGGACAGGTTAGGTGGGTGGGCAAATACATGGCAGATGCAGTATAATGTAGATAAATGTGAGGTTATCCACTTTGGTGGCAAAAGCAGGAAGGCAGAATATTATCTGAATGGTGACAGATTAGTAAAAGGGGAGGTGCAACGAGACCTGGGTGTCATGGTACATCAGTCATTGAAAGTTGGCATGCAGGTACAGCAGGCGGTTAAGAAGGCAAATGGCATGTTGGCCTTCATAGCGAGGGGATTTGAGTGTAGGAGCAGGGAGGTCTTACTGCAGTTGTACAGGGCCTTGGTGAGGCCTCACCTGGAGTATTGTGTACAGTTTTGATCTCCTAATCTGAGGAAGGACATTCTTGCTATTGAAGGAGTGCAGCAAAGGTTCACCAGACTGATTCCCGGGATGGCAGGACTGACAAATGAGGAGAGACTGGATCAACTGGGCCTGTATTCACTGGAGTTTAGAAGGATGAGAGGGGATCTCATAGAAACATAAGATTCTGACGGGACTGGACAGGTTAGATGCGGGAAGAATGTTCCCGATGTTGGGGAAGTCCAGAACCAGGGGACACAGTCTAAGGATAAGGGGTAAGCCATTTAGGACCGAGATGAGGAGAAACTTCTTCACTCAGAGAATTGTGAACCTGTGGAATTCTCTACCACAGAGAGTTGTTGATGCCAGTTCGTTAGATATATTCGAGAGTGAGTTAGATGTGGCCCTTACAGCTAAAGGGATCAAGGGGTATGGAGGGAAAGCAGGAAAGGGGTACTGAGGGAATGATCAGCCATGATCTTATCGAATGGTGGTGCGGGCTCGAAGGGCCGAATGGCCTACTCCTGCACCTATTTTCTATGTTTCTATGTTTTAAAATTCTTACGCCAGTAAAAGTAGGCTGTGTCCCTGCTTTTATCAGGCGCAAGAGTTTTGTGCACTTTTGCCGGAAAGATAATGGATAGGAAGGACCTGTTTCCCCTTAGCAGAGGGGTCAACAACCAGGGGGCATAGATTTAAAGTAACTGGGGGGAGGTTTAGAGGGGATTTGAGGGGAAATGTCTTCACCCAGAGGGTGGTGGGGGTCTGGAACTCACGGCCTGAAAGGGTGGTAGAGGCAGAAACCCTCACCACATTTAAAAAGTACCTGGATGTGCACCTGAAGTGCTGTAACCTGCAGGGCTACGGACCCAGAGCTGGAAAGTGGGATTAGGCTGGGTAGCTCTTTGTCGGCCGGCGCGGACACGGTGGGCCGAAATGGCCTCCTTCCGTGCCGTAAACCTCTGTGATTCTAAGCTATGGGTAAATCCCATCATCTTGCCCTTGCAGGTATCCTCGCTCCCGAGATACGGAAGGTCTGTCTCGCTTCGGCTTGACAGATCGGAAAAGCTGGCTTTCAGCACAAGCGCATTGCGATGCCCTCCCGGGTCGGTACACACTCCGTACAGCCCCGAAGAGGCCGGGATTGCTGCCCCATTATGGTTGGCATTTGCGTCTATATTTTCTGAGGGCACCTAACATCACATGTTTTGCAGTGACATTATACCATACCACACCATGGGCCGCCCCGACCTGTGTGGGAACACCTCCGTAGGTCAGGGCCCAGGAACATCGCGGGCGGAGGAGCGGCAAATGAGGTTACGGGGCCCAGGAGAGCCGAGGGCCCAGGGGCAGCACGGACCAGCCCACACTGTGCGATATGTGGGCGCACTGGGTCCGTGCAGCAGAGCAGGTCTCCAGTCGTCCTGGTTAACCCTTGCCACTGGATAAAGGCCTCGCTCTGTCCAACCCGTGTGGTGGCTGGTGTACAACGGTCACCCCACGTTAAAAAAATCCACCCAGAGGTATCTTCCACCCCCTGGAGTTCAGGACTGCAACATCGGGTCCTGCATTGAAACATCTGTGAAACCATGTGGAAGCAAGCCATCCCCGTTCGAGGGACCGCCTATGATGATGATGACCAGTCCGTTATATATATTTTTCCATTTTCTTCAGCTCACGTTGTTCTCAGGATCACATTCTGCCACCTAAGAGAGCCTCACGGGATTTCATTATTGACAAAAGGACGTGATTGCACTGGAGAGGGTGCAGAGGAGATTTCCGAGGATGTTGCCGGGACTGGAGAGTTTTAGCTCTGAGGACAGATTGGAGAGGCTGGGGTTGTTTTCCTTGGAACAGAGGAGGCTGAGGGGAGACCTGATTGAGGTGTATAAAATGATGAGGGGCCTGGATAGAGTGGACAGGAAGGACCAGTTTCCCTTAGCAGAGGGGTCAACAACCAGGGGGCATAGATTTAAAGTAACTGGGGGGAGGTTTAGAGGGGATTTGAGGGGAAATGTCTTCACCCAGAGGGTGGTGGGGGTCTGGAACTCACGGCCTGAAAGGGTGGTAGAGGCAGAAACCCTCACCACATTTAAAAAGTACCTGGATGTGCACTTGAAGTGCCGTAACCTGCAGGGCTACAGACCTAGAGCTGGGAAGTGGGATTAGGCTGGGTAGCTCTTTGTCGGCCGGCGCGGACACGATGGGCCGAAATGGCCTCCTTCCGTGCCGTAAATTTGCGTGATTGTGTAAGCTCATTCCATCTGTTCTATCGGTGTTAATACCCTTATAGCACGTCCATGGAGCCTTTAACTGTTATTTTGCTGCTCATTTTCACTTCCACATCTGCCCATCAATAGAGAATTTTCAGTTCCATCTATAAGCAATTTCAATTACATCTGTAACCCCTTTCTGAGGCTCTAATAATGGTGCAGCCGATATACTGGAGTACTGCGTGCAGTTCTGGTCTCCGTATTTAAGGAAGGATATACTTGCATTGGAGGCTGTTCAGAGAAGGTTCACTCGGTTGATTCCGGAGATGAAGGGGTTGACTTATGAGGAAAGGTTGAGCAGGTTGGGCCTATACACATTGGAGTTCAGAAGAATGAGAGGTGATCTTATTGAAACTTAAAGATACTGAGGGGGCTCGACAAGGTGGATGCAGAGAGGATATTTCCACTCATAGGGGAAACTAAAACCAGGGGACATAGTCTCAGAATAAGGGGCCGCCCATTTAAACCTGAGATGAGGAGGAATTTCTTCTCTCAGAGGGTTGTAAATCTGTGGAATTCTCTGCCCCAGAGAGCTGTGGAGGCTGGGTCATTGAATATATTTAAGGCGGAGATAGACAGATTTTTGAGCGATAAGGGAGTGAAGGGTTCTGGGGAGCGGGCGGGGAAGTGGAGCTGAGTCCATGATCGGATCAGCCGTGGTCTTATTGAATGGCGGAGCAGGCTCGAGGGGCCGAATGGCCGACTCCTGCTCCTAATACTTATGTTCTTATATCTGAGCCGGGTTATGCAGCACTGGACTGCTCTGCGCCGTTGCCTGAACCGCCCGATTTGTAGCCAGGTAAGATCACCTATTTCTCAGCGATCTTTCTGCCGGGCGGGAGCAGGAGCTTAAGAGGATCCTTTTGGAGACTTCGGCACGGGTGGACAGTATGACCGACCTCGGGTGGTACTAACCCCCCAGGAAACTCCCGCCTCAGCGGCAGGTCGGCGTTCCCTGAGGATTTTCCTCAAAAAATTTTTCCTTTTTAGGGCGGTGCCTTGGCAGCTGTGGGCGGTAGATTGACCAAACTCCGGGCCCAGTGTCTGATTGACGATTTTCTGCAGCCTGCGGGGGTTCGGAAAAGTCTCCCACGTGTCCTGCTGCGGCCACCGTTTTGCCCCCCTCAGTCTGAAACTAAAACCGGCCATTCTCGTGTTGTTGTTCGGTGGGATCTTGCTGTGCACGGCTCGGCGTCCGCGTCTTCCCCACCTCACAACGCGACTGCACCCTGTCGACAAGTAGCTGCTTGGCCGTGAGGCGTTCTGGGACGTTTTGAGGCAGCTGGTTGAAATGTATTTGCTTCATGGGTTCTTTGCTTAAGAACTCATAGCTGCACGTTGCGATGAAGGACTAGTGGGTTTATGAACAAAGGTTTACATAAGACCATAAGAAATAGGAGCAGGAGTCGGCCATTCGGCCCCTCGAGCAGCAGCGGGACATTTGGAAAAGCATGATTCAATCAGGCAGAGTCAGCATGGATTTGTGAAGGGGAAGTCATGTTTGACAAATTTGCTGGAGTTCTTTGAGGATGTAGTGGGCAGGGTGGATAAAGGGGAACCAGTGGATGTGGTGTATTTAGATTTCCAGAAGGCATTCGATAAGGTGCTACATAAAAGGTTGCTGCACAAGATAAAAGTTCACGGGGTTGGGGGTAATATATTAGCATGGATAGAGGATTGGCAAACTAACAGAGAACAGAGAGTCGGGATAAATGGTTCATTTTCCGGTTGGCAAACAGTAACTCGTGGGGTGCCACAGGGATCAGTGCTGGGTCCTCAACTATTTACAATCAATATTAACGACTTGGATGAAGGGACTGAGTGTAACGTAGCCAAGTTTGCTGATGATACAAAGATGGGTGGGAAAGCAAGTTGTGAGGAGGACACAAAAAATATGCAAAGGGATATAGACAGGCCAAGTGAGTGGGCAAAAAATTGGCAGATGGAGTATAATGTGGGAAAATGTGAGGTTATCCAGTTTGGCAGAAAAAATAGGAAAGCAAATTATAATTTAAATGGAGAGAGGCTACAGAATGCTGCAGTACAGAGGGACCTGGGGGTCCTTGTGCATGAAACACAAAAAGTTAGTCTGCAGGTACAGCAAGTGATCAGGAAGGCCAAGGGAATGTTGGCCTTTATTGCAAGGGGGATAGAGTATAAAAGCAGAGAAGTCCTGCTACAACTGTACAGGGTATTGGTGAGGCCACACCTGGAGTACTGCGTGCAGTTCTGGTCTCCGTATTTAAGGAGGGATATACTTGCATTGGAGGCTGTTCAGAGAAGGTTCACTCGGTTGATTCCGGAGATGAGGGGGTTGACTTATGAAGAAAGGTTGAGTAGGTTGGGCCTCTACTCATTGGAGATCAGAAGAATGAGAGGTGATCTTATCGAAACATAAGATAATGACGGGGCTCGACAAGGTGGATGCAGAGAGGATATTTCCACTGATAGGGGAAACTAAAACTAGGGACATAGTCTCAGAATAAGGGGCCGCCCATTTAAACCTGAGATGAGGAATTTCTTCTCTCAGAGGGTTGTAAATCTGAGGAATTCTCTGCCCCAGAGAGCTGTGGAGGCTGGGTCATTGAATATATTTAAGGTGGAGATAGACAGATTTTTGAGCGATAAGGGAGTAAAGGTTATGGGGAGCGGGCGGGGAAGTGGAGCTGAGTCCATGATCAGATCAGCCGTGATCTTATTGAATGGCGGAGCAGGCTCGAGGGGCCGAATGGCCAATTCCTGCTCCTATTTCTTAAGTTCTTATGCCCCATTCGGCCCCTCGAGCCTGCTCCGCCATTCAATGAGATCAAGGCCTCAACTCCACTTTCCCGCACTCTCCCCATATCCCTCCATTCCCTTAATATCCAAAAATCTATCGATCTACATCTTGAATTTACCCTCAGCGGGAAATTGGGGAGGGCACTTTAAATTAATCTGGGATCGGTGCATTCAATCCGGGATCGGTGCACTCAATCGGTTAAATGTAAACCGGGATCTGTGTGTTCAAACAGGGATCAGTGCATTCAATCCGGATGCACTGCAGCCCAACCGGGAGCGGTCCGTCCAGCTGGGATCGGTGCATTCAGACGGGGAACGGAGCTGGAAGGGCATCCGGTGCATGACAGGACGGAGTGTGCTGATCACGGGGAAGACGATATTCCCAGTCCAGGGGAACTGCAGGATCCAGGTAAGGGAAAAGGCCGCCCAAGTGAAGCTGAGTCGAGAGAACAAGAGAGGGGGGAGGGGGGCTGCCCGACTCCCAGTTAAGTGCAGGGCCCTCACTGGTCCATAGGGAGACCATTCAGCCCCTCGAGCTGTTCTATCAGAGCCTGGCTGATCTGTACCTCAAACCCCCACACCTTCGCTCCATATCCCTCGGTACCCGAACCCAACACAAATCTATCCATCCTAGTCTCGGAGATTTCAGTTACATAAGGAACATAAGAAATAGGAGCTGGAGTCGGCCATTCGGCCTCTCGAGCCTGCTCCGCCATTCAATGAGATCAAGGCTGATCATCGGCCTCAACTCCACTTTCCCGCACTCTCCCCATATCCCTCCATTCCCTTTGTTCCCAAACATCTATCTATCTCAGCCTTGAATATACTCAAAGACTGGGCCTCCACAGCCCTCTGGGGCACAGAATTCCAGAGATTCACCACCCTCTGAGTGAAGAAATTCCTCCTCATCTCAGTCTTAAACGGCCGACCCCTTATCCTGAGACTGTGACCCCTGGTTCGAGACTCCCCAGCCCGGGGGGGAAACACCCACCCTGCATCTACCCTGTCAGGCCCTGTAATTTGCTGAATTCTGAAATCATCCCAATTCCTCGGGCTTACTGTTCTTTTTGGCAACATTATAAGCCTCTTCTTTTGATCTAATACTATCTTTAATTTCTCTTGTTAGCCGCATTACCAGGGAAACGGGCCCACAGTTGCACCACTTTTCCTGTGGGGTTTTTGTGCCTTAAAGGAATGTATGTTTGCTGTAAATTATGTATTAATTCTTTAAATGCTCGCCATAGCTTGTCGACCGTTATACTTTTTAACGTAGTTTCTCTGAGCCAACTCGCCCCCTCATACCTACGTGGCTTGCTTTGTTTAGATTTAAGACCCTAGTTTCAGATTTAACAACATCAATTTCAAACTCAATGTAAAATTCTATTATATTATGGTCACTCTTCCCTAAAGGCTCCTTCACGACAAGGTTATTAATTATTCATTGCACAATACTGGATCGAAAGCAGCCTGTTCCCTCGTTGGTTCCTCAAAATACTGATCCAGAAAGCCACCTTGTGCACATTCCATGAATTTGTCCTCCACACTATTACTGCAGGTGTGGTTTGCCCGGTCTATATATAGATTAAAGTCCCCCCCGTGATTAACCTTTGTCACATGCACCTCTAATTTCCTGATTTGTACTGTGTCCGACATTACCACTACTGTTTGGGGGGCCGACAGACAACTCCCGCCAACGATTTCACCCCCTTGCCCTTTCTTAGCTCCACCCAAACCGATTTTCTACTTCTTGATTTTCCGAGCCAAGATCCTTTCTCGCTGCCGGCCTTATCCCGTCCATTTAACAATCGCACCGCACGTTACCAGTTCATCCACCAGGCTCACAACTGCATACCTCGTCGTGGCTGCCCTCGACCCAACTGGCTGGGGTTTGATTGGGGTCCTCGTGAACATCACGTGACTGGCGAAGCCACTCCCCGTGCAACAGCTCCACGGACCTGTGAGCGTGCTCACAGGGGCGGACATTCAAGTGGTGAAAGGGGCTGGGAGAAACGTGTGGCCTCTCTGTTTCTGGCGACCCGCTTAAACGCTGGCTTTCCCGTTGCAGGTGGTTTGACGCAGAGATCGGCATCGGACGCAGGGGGCTCGACGACGCCGCCATGGCTGAGGAGCAGGAGGAAGATTGGGGCCTGAACTCGGAGGAAGATTGCAGCCCTGACGGCCAGGCGGAGGAAGATTGCGACCTAGTGGGCTCGGATGAGGCCTGGGAGGACGATTACGACCGAGTGGGCCCGCATGAGGCCTGGGATGAGGCATGGGAGGAAGATTGCGGCATAGCGAGCCTGGATGAGGTCCGGGAGCAGGCCCGGGAGGGAGATTGTGGCCTAGCAGGCCCGGAGCAGGCCCGCGAGGCAGATTGTGGCCGAGCAGGCCCGGAGCAGGCCCGCGAGGGAGATTGTGGCCTAGCAGGCCCGGAGCAGGCCCGCGAGGGAGATTGTGGCCTAGCAGGCCCGGAGCAGGCCCGCGAGGGCGATTGTGGCCTAGCAGGCCCGGAGGAGGCCCGGAAGGAAGACTGCGGCCTAGCGGGACCGGAGGAGGCCCGGAAGGAAGACTGCGGCCTAGCAGGCCCGGAGGAGGCCCGGCAGGAGGCTGGGCAGGGAGATTGCGGCCTAGCAGGCCCGGAGGAGGCCCGGAAGGAAGATTGCAGCCTAGCAGGCCCGGAGGAGGCCCGGAAGGAAGATTGCAGCCTAGCAGGCCCGGAGGAGGCCCGGCAGGAGGCTGGGCAGGGAGATTGCGGCCTAGCAGGCCCGGAGGAGGCCCGGGAGGGAGATTGCGGCCTGGTTGCGGCCCGGGAGGAGGAGGACGAGTCAGCGAGCAGCAGCCGCCGGCGGCAGAGGGGCATGGCCCCTTACCGCTGCGCCCTGTGCCCCAGGGCCTTCAGCTCGCCCTCGCTGCTGGAGACCCACCGCCGCACCCACACGGGCGAGCGGCCCTTCCAGTGCCCGGTGTGCGGGCGGGGCTTCAACCAGCTGTGCCACCAGCGGCGCCACCAGCGGCTGCACGCGGCCGAGGGGGGGGGGCGCTGCCCGGGCTGCGGCAAGGACTGCCGGAGCGCGGCGGGGCTGGCCCGCCACCGGTGCCGGCCGGCCGGCGAGAGGCCCTACCGCTGCGGCCTGTGCAGCCGGGCCTTCAAGCAGTCCTACGCCCTGGTCAAGCACCAGCGGGTGCACTCGGCCGAGCGGCCCTACCAGTGCGGGGTGTGTGGCCGGGGCTTCAGCTACTCCAGCAGCCTGGCCGACCACCGGCGGCTGCACACCGGGGAGCGGCCCTTCGCCTGCCCCCACGCCGACTGTGGCCGGGCCTACGTCAACGCCAGCCGGCTGACCGACCACCGGCGGGTGCACGCCGCCCGGCCTCGCCACCCCTGCCCCGACTGCCCGCGGGGCTTCCACTACCCCTCGCACCTGGCCAAGCACCGGCGGGTGCACAGCGGCGAGCGGCCCTTCCCCTGCTGCCAGCCCGGCTGCTCTCGGGCCTTCGCCACCGCCTCCAAGCTGGCCGCCCACCGGCGGGTGCACAGCGGCGAGCGGCCCTACCGCTGCCCCGTGTGCCCGCGGGGCTACGCCAGCTCCAGCGACCTGCTGGTCCACCAGCGCGGCCACACGGCCGAGCGGCCCTACCGCTGCTCCCACCCCGGCTGCCCCCGGGGCTTCGTCAAGGCCCGCGACCTGGCCGTCCACCGGCGGGTGCACACCGGCGAGCGGCCCTACTCCTGCCTCCACCCCGGCTGCGCCCGCCGCTTCAACAAGGCCTGCAACCTGGCCGCCCACCAGCGGCGCCATGGCGACGAGCGCCGCTTCAAGTGCCCCCCGCCCTGCGGCAAGGACTTCAAGTACGCCTCCAGCCTGTCCCGGCACCGCCGGGCTCACCGCGAGCAGGAGGCCCGCCAACGGGCCGCCGCGGGGGGGCCGGGCCAGCCCTCCGACCCCCGACCCCCGACCCCCGACGGCTGCTGACTCCATTCCCCCCCCCCCACCCCCCACCCGCACACAACGCCATTCCCACCCCCACAGGCACCGAATCCGCAGCCTTACACCCCGAGGCCCCACCCCGTCCTGAGTGGTCCGTGTCGGCCCCACTCCCCATCTCTGTAACCCCCTACACCCTCCCTATCTCTGTAACCCCCTACACCCTCCCTATCTCTGTAACCCCCTACACCCCCTCCCCATCTCTGTAACCCCCTACACCCCCTCCCCATCTCTGTAACCCCCTCCACCCCCTCCCTATCTCTGTAACCCCCTACACCCCCTCCCCATCTCTGTAACCCCCAACACCCTCCCTATCTCTGTAACCCCCTACACCCCCTCCCTATCTCTGTAACCCCCTCCACCCCCTCCCTATCTCTGTAACCCCCGACACCCCCTCCCCATCTCTGTAACCCCCTCCACCCCCTCCCCATCTCTGTAACCCCCAACACCCTCCCTATCTCTGTAACCCCCTACACCCCTCCCTATCTCTGTAACCCCCTACACCCCCTCCCCATCTCTGTAACCCCCGACACCCCCTCCCTATCTCTGTAACCCCCTACACCCCCTCCCCATCTCTGTAACCCCCTCCACCCCCTCCCCATCTCTGTAACCCCCGACACCCCCTCCCTATCTCTGTAACCCCCTACACCCTCCCTATCTCTGTAACCCCCTACACCCCCTCCCTATCTCTGTAACCCCCTCCACCCCCTCCCCATCTCTGTAACCCCCTACACCCCTCCCCATCTCTGTAACCCCCTCCACCCCCTCCCCATCTCTGTAACCCCCTACACCCCTCCCCATCTCTGTAACCCCCGACACCCCCTCCCTATCTCTGTAACCCCCTACACCCCCTCCCCATCTCTGTAACCCCCTACACCCTCCCCATCTCTGTAACCCCCTACACCCCTCCCTATCTCTGTAACCCCCTACACCCCTCCCTATCTCTGTAACCCCCTACACCCTCCCTATCTCTGTAACCCCCGACACCCCTCCCTATCTCTGTAACCCCCTACACCCCCTCCCCATCTCTGTAACCCCCTCCACCCCCTCCCCATCTCTGTAACCCCCGACACCCCCTCCCCATCTCTGTAACCCCCTCCACCCCCTCCCTATCTCTGTAACCCCCTCCACCCCCTCCCTATCTCTGTAACCCCCTCCACCCCCTCCCCCTCTCTGTAACCCCAGACACCCCCTCCCTATCTCTGTAACCCCCTCCACCCCCTCCCTATCTCTGTAACCCCCTACACCCTCCCTATCTCTGTAACCCCCTACACCCCCTCCCCATCTCTGTAACCCCCTACACCCCCTCCCTATCTCTGTAACCCCCTACACCCCCTCCCTATCTCTGTAACCCCCTACACCCCCTCCCCATCTCTGTAACCCCCGACACCCCTCCCTATCTCTGTAACCCCCTACACCCCCTCCCTATCTCTGTAACCCCCTACACCCCCTCCCCATCTCTGTAACCCCCTCCACCCCCTCCCTATCTCTGTAACCCCCTACACCCCCTCCCTATCTCTGTAACCCCCTACACCCCCTCCCCATCTCTGTAACCCCCTACACCCTCCCTATCTCTGTAACCCCCTACACCCCCTCCCCATCTCTGTAACCCCCTACACCCTCCCTATCTCTGTAACCCCCTACACCCTCCCCATCTCTGTAACCCCCTACACCCCCTCCCTATCTCTGTAACCCCCTACACCCTCCCTATCTCTGTAACCCCCTACACCCCCTCCCCATCTCTGTAACCCCCTACACCCCTCCCCATCTCTGTAACCCCCTACACCCCCTCCCTATCTCTGTAACCCCCTACACCCCCTCCCCATCTCTGTAACCCCCGACACCCCTCCCCATCTCTGTAACCCCCTACACCCCCTCCCTATCTCTGTAACCCCCTACACCCCCTCCCCATCTCTGTAACCCCCGACACCCCTCCCCATCTCTGTAACCCCCGACACCCCCTCCCTATCTCTGTAACCCCCTACACCCTCCCTATCTCTGTAACCCCCTACACCCTCCCCATCTCTGTAACCCCCTCCACCCCCTCCCCATCTCTGTAACCCCCTACACCCTCCCTATCTCTGTAACCCCCTACACCCTCCCTATCTCTGTAACCCCCTACACCCCCTCCCCATCTCTGTAACCCCCTACACCCCTCCCTATCTCTGTAACCCCCTACACCCCCTCCCCATCTCTGTAACCCCCGACACCCCTCCCCATCTCTGTAACCCCCTACACCCCCTCCCTATCTCTGTAACCCCCTACACCCTCCCTATCTCTGTAACCCCCTACACCCTCCCCATCTCTGTAACCCCCTCCACCCCCTCCCCATCTCTGTAACCCCCTACACCCTCCCTATCTCTGTAACCCCCTACACCCTCCCCATCTCTGTAACCCCCTCCACCCCCTCCCTATCTCTGTAACCCCCTCCACCCCCTCCCTATCTCTGTAACCCCCTACACCCCCTCCCCATCTCTGTAACCCCCTCCACCCCTCCCTATCTCTGTAACCCCCTACACCCTCCCTATCTCTGTAACCCCCTCCACCCCCTCCCTATCTCTGTAACCTCCTACACCCTCCCTATCTCTGTAACCCCCTACACCCCCTCCCCATCTCTGTAACCCCCTACACCCTCCCTATCTCTGTAACCCCCTACACCCCCTCCCCATCTCTGTAACCCCCTCCACCCCTCCCTATCTCTGTAACCCCCTACACCCCCTCCCTATCTCTGTAACCCCCTACACCCCCTCCCTATCTCTGTAACCCCCTACACCCTCCCTATCTCTGTAACCCCCTACACCCCCTCCCCATCTCTGTAACCCCCTCCACCCTCCCGATCTCTGTAACCCCCTACACCCTCCCTATCTCTGTAACCCCCTACACCCTCCCTATCTCTGTAACCCCCTACACCCCCTCCCCATCTCTGTAGCCCCCTACACCCTCCCTATCTCTGTAACCCCCTACACCCCCTCCCCATCTCTGTAACCCCCTACACCCCTCCCTATCTCTGTAACCCCCTACACCCTCCCTATCTCTGTAACCCCCTACACCCCCTCCCCATCTCTGTAACCCCCTCCACCCCTCCCTATCTCTGTAACCCCCTACACCCCCTCCCCATCTCTGTAACCCCCTCCACCCCTCCCTATCTCTGTAACCCCCTACACCCCTCCCTATCTCTGTAACCCCCTACACCCTCCCCATCTCTGTAACCCCCTCCACCCCTCCCTATCTCTGTAACCCCCTACACCCCCTCCCCATCTCTGTAACCCCCTACACCCCTCCCTATCTCTGTAACCCCCTACACCCTCCCTATCTCTGTAACCCCCTACACCCCCTCCCCATCTCTGTAACCCCCTCCACCCCTCCCTATCTCTGTAACCCCCTCCACCCCTCCCTATCTCTGTAACCCCCTACACCCCCTCCCCATCTCTGTAACCCCCTACACCCCTCCCTATCTCTGTAACCCCCTACACCCTCCCTATCTCTGTAACCCCCTACACCCCCTCCCCATCTCTGTAACCCCCTCCACCCCTCCCTATCTCTGTAACCCCCTACACCCCCTCCCCATCTCTGTAACCCCCTCCACCCCTCCCTATCTCTGTAACCCCCTACACCCCTCCCTATCTCTGTAACCCCCTACACCCTCCCTATCTCTGTAACCCCCTACACCCTCCCCATCTCTGTAACCCCCTACACCCCCTCCCTATCTCTGTATCCCCCTACACCCTCCCTATCTCTGTAACCCCCTACACCCTCCCCATCTCTGTAACCCCCTACACCCCTCCCTATCTCTGTAACCCCCTACACCCCCTCCCTATCTCTGTAACCCCCTACACCCCCTCCCTATCTCTGTATCCCCCTACACCCTCCCTATCTCTGTAACCCCCTACACCCTCCCCATCTCTGTAACCCCCTACACCCCTCCCTATCTCTGTAACCCCCTACACCCCCTCCCTATCTCTGTAACCCCCTACACCCTCCCTATCTCTGTAACCCCCTACACCCTCTCCCTATCTCTGTAACCCCCTACACCCCCTCCCTATCTCTGTAACCCCCTACACCCTCCCTATCTCTGTAACCCCCTACACCCTCCCCATCTCTGTAACCCCCTACACCCCTCCCTATCTCTGTAACCCCCTACATCCCCTCCCTATCTCTGTAACCCCCTCCACCCCTCCCTATCTCTGTAACCCCCTACACCCCCTCCCCATCTCTGTAACCCCCTACACCCCCTCCCCATCTCTGTAACCCCCTACACCCCTCCCTATCTCTGTAACCCCCTCCACCCCTCCCTATCTCTGTAACCCCCTACACCCCCTCCCCATCTCTGTAACCCCCTACACCCCCTCCCCATCTCTGTAACCCCCTACACCCCCTCCCTATCTCTGTAACCCCCTCCACCCCTCCCTATCTCTGTAACCCCCTACACCCTCCCTATCTCTGTAACCCCCTACACCCCCTCCCTATCTCTGTAACCCCCTACACCCTCCCTATCTCTGTAACCCCCTACACCCCCTCCCTATCTCTGTAACCCCCTACACCCCCTCCCTATCTCTGTAACCCCCTACACCCTCCCTATCTCTGTAACCCCCTACACCCCCTCCCTATCTCTGTAACCCCCTACACCCTCCCTATCTCTGTAACCCCCTACACCCTCCCCATCTCTGTAACCCCCTACACCCCTCCCTATCTCTGTAACCCCCTCCACCCCCTCCCCATCTCTGTAACCCCCTACACCCTCCCCATCTCTGTAACCCCCTCCAGCCCCTACACCCCTCCCTATCTCTGTAACCTCCTACAATCCCTCCCTATCTCTGTATCCTCCAGCCCCTACACCCCTCCCTATCCCTGTAACCTCCTCCAGCCCCTACACCCCTGCCTATCTCTGTAACCCCCTCCAGCCCCTACACCCCTCCCTATCTCTGTAACCCCCTCCAGCCCCTACACCCCTCCCTATCTCTGTAACCTCCTCCAGCCCCTACACCCTTCCCTATCTCTGTAATCTCCTCCAGCCCTACACCCCCTCCCTATCTCTGTAACCCCCTCCAGACCATACACCCCTCCTTATCTCAGTAATCTCCTCCAGCCCTACACCCCCTCCCTATCTCTGTAACCTCCTCCACCCCTACACCCCTCCCTATCTCTGTAACCTCCTCCAGCCCCTACACCCCTCCCTATCTCTGTAACCTCCGCCAGCCCTACACTCCTCCAAATCCCTGTAACCTCCTCCAGCCCCTACACTCCTCCCTATCTCTGTAACCTCCTACAATCTCTCCCTATCTCTGTAACCTCCTACAATCCCTCCCTATCTCTGTAACCTCCTCCAGCCCCTACAACCCTCCCTACCTCTGTAACCTCCTCCAGCCCCTACACCCCTCCCTATCTCTGTATCCTCCTCCAGCCCCGACACCTCTCCCTATCTCTGTAACTCCTACACCCCTCCCTATCTCTGTAACCTCCTCCAGCCCCTACACCCCTCCCTATCTCTGTAACCTCCTCCTGCCCTACACCCCTCCCTATCTCTGTAACCTCCTCCAGCCCCTACACCCCTCCCTATCTCTGTAACCTCCTCCTGTCCTACACCCCTCCCTATCTCTGTAACCTCCTCCAGCCCCTACACCCCTCCCTATCTCTGTAACCTCCTCCAGCCCCTACACCCCTCCCTATCTCTGTAACCTCCTCCAGCCCCTACACCCCTCCCTATCTCTGTAACCTCCTCCTGCCCTACACCCCTCCATATCTCTGTAACCCCCTCCAGCCCCTACAACCCTCCCTACCTCTGTAACCTCCTCCAGCCCCTACACTCCTCCCTATCTCTGTAACCTCCTCCAGCCCCCACACCCCTCCCTATCTCTGTAACCTCCTCCAGCCCCGACACCCCTCCCTATCTCTGTAACCTCCTCCTGCCCTACACCCCTCCCTATCTCTGTAACCTCCTCCTGCCCTACACCCCTCCCTATCTCTGTAACCTCCTCCAACCCCTACACCCCTCCCTATCTCTGTAACCTCCTCCAGCCCCTACACCCCTCCCTATCTCTGTAACCTCCTCCAGCCCCTACACCCCCTCCCTATCTCTGTAACCTCCTCCAACCCCTACACCCCTCCCTATCTCTGTAACCTCCTCCAGTCCCTACACCCCCTCCCTATCTCTGTAACCTCCTCCTGCCCTACACCCCTCCCTATCTCTGTAACCTCCTCCAGCCCCTACACCCCTCCCTATCTCTGTAACCTCCTCCAGCCCCTACACCCCTCCCTATCCCTGTATCCTCCTCCAGCCCTACACCCCTCCCTATCCCTGTAACCTCCTCCAGTCCCTACACCCCTCCCTATCTCTGTAACCTCCTCCAGCCCCTACACCCCTCCCTATCTCTGTAACCTCCTCTTGCCCGCGGCCCTGATTTCCATCGCCCCACCGTTGGCGGCCATGCCTTCCGCTGCCGGGGCCCTAAGGTCTGGAATTCCCTCCCGAAACCTCCTCTAAAGCGACCTCGCTGAGCGAGCTCTTGGTCGCCTGTCCTGGCATCTCCTTGCCTGGCTTGGTGTCAAAGCCCTTTGTGCGTTGACGCTCCTGTGAAGCACCCTGGGACATTGCTCAGAGGCCAAGTTGTGGTGTTGACACGACCATCGGCAAGTTCCCCCGCCATCGTCGTCTCGGTCGGGCCATCGCTGGCCAGAAGCTGAACTGGACCAGCCATATCTTCACCATGGCAACAAGAGCGGGTCAGAGGCTGGGTAGCCTGCGGCGAGTGTCTCACCTCCTGACTCCCCAGAGCCTTTCCACCATCTACAAGACACAAGTCAGGAGTGTGATGGAACACTCTCCGCTTGCCTGGATGAGTTGCAACTCCAACAACACTCGAGAAGCTCGACACCATCCAGGACAAAGCAGGCCGTGCGATCGACACGCGACCCACCACCTTCAACACTCACTCCCTCCACCACCGGCGCCCCCTGGCTGCAGTGTGCACCATCTACAAGATGCACCGCAGCAACTCGCCAAGGCTTCTTCGGCAGAACCTCCCAAACCCACGACCTCTACCACCCAGAGGGACAAGGGCAGCAGGGGCATGGGAACACCACCACCTCCACGTCACACACACCATCCCGACGTGGGCAGGTATCGCCGGAGATTCCGATCGTCGCCGCGGGAGCATCTTCACCCCGGGGACTGCAGCGGTTCACCGCCTCCGGACACCGGGGCGAGGGGTTCCCGTCCTGGAGCACCAGGGAAAACACCCTCCCACTGAGGGGGGGGGGGAGGTGGGGGGGCGTCGGAGCTGAACTTCACCGAGTCCCACACCCCCCACCCGATGCCCAGCCCAGTTCAGCAACCCCACCCCCAGACTCACTGTTATGTCTCGGCTTACACACGCCAACACCCGCTTTGCACGAGGTGTCTGGAAAGTGACTGTTTCTTCACAACGGTTAATGGAACAATGGCCTTGTCATCAAAGGGGGCTGGGGAGTGCAAAGTCACGCTACGGGTGGTACAAAGCTCTGGTCAGACCCCATGGGGAGTGACTGCGTCCAGTTCTGGGCCCCGCCCCTCAGGAAGGAGATATTGGCCTTGGTGGGTGGGGGGGGTGGGCAGATTCACCAGAATGATCCCGGGCATCAAAGGGGTTAAATTGTGAGGATAGGTTGCACGCAGACTTGGCCGGTATTGCCTCGAGTGTAGAGGGTTAAGGGGTGATCTAATCGTGGTGTTTCCGACAATTAAAGGATTCGACAGGGCAGATCAAGAGAAACTCTCTCCTCTGGTCGGGGGAGCCCTAGAACAACCTCAAATCAGAGCCAGGACGTTCAGGGCTGATGTCAGCAAACACTTCTTCACACAGAGGGTTAGGGGCAATCTGGAACTCTCTCTCCCAAAAAGGGCTGTCGAGGCCGGGGACCAATTGGAGCTTTCAAGGCTGAGATGGAGAGATTGTTGTTGGGTAAAGATCTCCAGGGGTGTGGAGCAAAGGGTAAATGGGGGTTGAGATATCGATCAGCCAGGATCTGAGTGACTGGGGGAACAGGCTCGAGAGGTTGAATGGCCTCCTCTTGTTCCGAGATCACCATCCCAGCTGGTGTTTGTATGTCCAGGTGGGATTTAGGGATGTGGTGACAAGGTGGATAAGACGCGGTTGCGGGATAGTGGGAGAATGTGGGCCCGAGGGTTGTGTGGGGGGGGAAATGAACAGGTGGGGTTGGGGGATATCGTGAACAGGTGGATTGAGGGATCTGGGATGGGGGGTGGGGTTGGGGGATATGGGGAGAAGGTGGGTAGGTGGGGTTGGGGGATATGGGGAGAAGGTGGTTAGGTGGGGTTGGGGGATATGGGGAGAAGGTGGGGTTGGGGGATATGGGGAGAAGGTGGGGTTGGGGGATATGGGGAGAAGGTGGGTTGGGGATATGGGGAGAAGGTGGGGTTGGGGGATATGGGGAGAAGGTGGGTTGGGGATATGGGGAGAAGGTGGGGTTGGGGGAGAAGGTTTGTAGGTGTTGCTAACCTATCACTAAACAATGAGGTTGTCAGACCAAATGGCCTCTTCCTACAAGTTCCCCTTTCTCTCACAGTGATCAGTGAACTAAAATCTGTCTGGGGAGCGACATGAACCTTGTCCGAGATAGTTTTTGACATGCCGAGAAGGTGCAGATGGCCATCGTTCCCCCCCCGGGTGTTGAACTGGTCGGAAGGATTCCCACCCGCCTCTCCATCCCCCCAGTTATGGAACCTGCCCGATTTGAGGCAACAGATTGTCCGGATGTGTGGTATGTGCCGGGCCAGGGGGAATGGCAGGGTGGATGAATGGCCGCCTTTGCTGGACATGCCTACAGCCATGGCCAGTCAGGAACACGATGCACCAAGCAGCAAGTCTGAGATCCAGCACCGTTTGCTCGTTGTGATAGGCCCCGCTGCGTAGCACAGTGTCACTGCGTATCTCGGACCCGGCGTTGCGTATCGCAGCGCTACATCAGCCCTCCGATCAGGGAGCAAACCAACTCACTGGGAAGGTTAATGATTCCAGTAGGGTGCCCCCCTCCAGCCCCCACCCATCTGGACGAGTCTGACTCTTACTGGGGTACGGCCTCCTTGGGGTCCTCCAGTCCCTCACCCCAAGTGGCCAGACAGTGGGGGAGGGGGTTAAACCTTTGTGCAACAGTGCAAATCGCACGATCGCGAGTCACGCTTATCTCTGCTACCTCTGTTACCTCCAGACTTGACCACTCCCAACGCACTCCTGGCTGGCCTCCCACATTCTACCCTTCGTAAACTAGAGGTGACCCAAAACTCGGCTGCCCCGTGTCCTAACTCGAACCAAGTCCCACTCACCCATCACCCCCTGTGCTCGCTGCCCCGTGTCCTAACTCGCACCAAGTCCCACTCACCCATCACCCCCTGTGCTCGCTGCCCCCATGTCCTAACTCGCACCAAGTCCCACTCACCCATCACCCCCTGTGCTCGCTGCCCCCGTGTCCTAACTCGCACCGAGTCCCACTCACCCATCACCCCCTGTGCTCGCTGCCCCCGTGTCCTAACTCGCACCAAGTCCCACTCACCCATCACCCCCTGTGCTCGCTGCCCCCGTGTCCTAACTCGCACCGAGTCCCGTTCCCCCATCGCCCCCTTTGCTCGCTGACCTACATTGGCTCGATTTGAAAATTCTCATCCTTGTTTACAAATCCCTCTATGGCCCTCGCCCCCTCCCTATCTCTGTAACCTCCTCCAGCCTCACAACCCCCCCGAGATATCTGCGCTCCTCTAATTCTGCCCCCTTGACCATCCCTGATTATAATCGCTCCACCATCGGTGGCCGTGCCTTCTGTTGCCTGGGCCCCAAGCTCTGGAACTCCCTCCCTAAACCTCTCCGTCTCTCTACCTCTTTTAAGACACTCCTTAAAACCTACCTCTTTGACCAAGCTTGTGGTCACCTGCCCGATTGGAGGGGGAGCATCACATGACAGGCGAAGGTACCACACTATAGTGGCAGAAGCGGAGAGCTGCAATATCTTTGTTACTTTCCTTCAATCTCAAACACTAGAACCCCTTCAACAATAAACAAAGCGAACTTTTGTCATTTTTGACGCGATACTCCTTGACGGAGTGTCCCAAAGGAACGAGGGGAGGCGATATAAACTTAAAGGGCAGAATCCTAAAGCGGGTGCATGAACAGAGAGACCTGGGGGTGTATGTGCACAAATCGTTGAAGGTGGCAGGGCAGGTTGAGAAAGCGGTTAAAAAAATCATATGGGATCCTGGGCTTCATAAATAGAGACAGAGGACAAAAGCAAGGGAGTTATGATGAACCTTTATAAACCACTGGTTAGGCCCCAACTGGAGTATTGTGTCCAATTTAGGAAGGATGTGAAGGCCTTGGAGAGGGTGCAGAGGGGATTGACCAGAATGGTACCAGGGATGGGGAACTTCAGTTACATGGGGAGACTGGAGAAGCTGGGGCTGTTCTCCTTGGAGCAGAGAAGGTTAAGGGGAGATTGACCAGAATGGTACCAGGGATGGGGAACTTCAGTTACATGGGGAGACTGGAGAAGCTGGGATTGTTCTCCTTAGAGCAGAGAAGGTTAAGGGGAGATTGACCAGAATGGTACCGGGGATGGGGGATTCAGTTACATGGGGAGACTGGAAAAGCTGGGATTGTTCTCCTTAGAGCAGAGAAGGTTAAGGGGAGAGGGACCAGAATGGTACCGGGGATGGGGAACTTCAGTTACATGGGGAGACTGGAGAAGCTGGGGTTGTTCTCCTTAGAGCAGAGAAGGTTAAGGGGAGATTGACCAGAATGGTACCGGGGATGGGGAACTTCAGTGACATGGGGAGACTGGAGAAGCTGGGGTTGTTCTCCTTAGAGCAGAGAAGGTTAAGGGGAGATTGACCAGAATGGTACCGGGGATGGGGAACTTCAGTTACATGGGGAGACTGGAGAAGCTGGGATTGTTCTCCTTAGAGCAGAGAAGGTTAAGGGGAGATTGACCAGAATGGTACCAGGGATGGGGAACTTCAGTTACATGGGGAGACTGGAGAAGCTGAGATTGTTCTCCTTAGAGCAGAGAAGGTTAAGGGGAGAGTGACCAGAATGGTACCAGGGATGGGGGACTCCAGTTACATGGATGGACACTGGAGAGGGTGCAGAGATTTACAAGGATGATACCAGAAATGCGAGGGTACACCTATCAGGAAAGGATGAACAGGCTGGGTCTCTTTTCTCTTGAAAAAAGGCGACTGAGGGGTGACCAAATAGAGGTCTTTAAAATGATGTAAGACTTGCATTTATATAGCGCCTTTCACGACCACCAGATGTCTTAAAAGCGCTTTACAGCCAATGAAGTACTTTTGGACTGTGGTAATGTGGCGGCCAATATGCGCACAGCAAGTCCCCACACACAGCAAGGTGATAATGACTGGATGATTTGTTTGAGTGATGTTGATTGAGGGATAAATATTGGCTCCAGGACACCGGGGAGAACTCCCCTGCCCTTCTTCAAAACAGCGTCTGTGGGATCTTTTAAATCCACCCGAGAGAGCAGACGGGGCCTCGGCTTAACGTCTCATCCGAAAGACGGCACCTCCGACAGTGCGGCACTCCCTCAGCACTGCACTGGGAGTATGAGCCGAGATCTTTGTGTTCACACCCACAACCTTCTGACTCAAAAGTCGAGTGTGCTGCCCACTGAGTCACAGCTGACAGAAATTTTGATGGAGTGGATACAGAGAGAGTGTTTCCACTTGTGGGGGAGAGCATAACTAGAGGCCATCAACATAAGACAGTCCCCAGGAAATCCAATGGGGAATTCAGGAGAAACTTTGTTACCCAAAGAGTGGTGAGAATGTGGAATTTGCTACCACAGGGAGTGGTTGAAGTGAACAGTATCGATGTATTTAAGGGGAGGATAGACAAGTATATGAGGAAGAAGGGAATAGAGGGTTATGCTGATCGATTTAGATGAGGAAAGGCGGGAGGAGGCTCGAGTGGAGCATAAACGCCGGTACGGACTGGTTGGGCCCAATGGCCTGTTTCTGTGGCATATATCCCGTGTAATCCTGTGTAATCATCCAAAGATGTTATTGAGAGGGAATGAACCTATTGTAGACTTCCTCATTGAGTGTTTATCACTGTATGTCTGCCATTGGGTTATCGTGTTTCGTGTGGCAATTGCAGTGTAAATAAATCCATTGGCTCCTCCAGTCGGCCAACCCACGGCCTGCGTGTGATCACAATCATTTCGAGGACCCTTTCGCGGCTGTGGTGCAAGATTGCGGTGAGTCCGAAGACTTGGGGAGCGAAACTGGGCTTTGTACACGGCCCGTTACCGCGCGCGGGAGGTCTGCCGCCCTCGGTAAGCGCGGTGTCGATGCCGCCACCTAAATTCAGTCGGCTCATTGGCGGAGCAGCCAAGAGGCAAGGCTGCAACGCTGTGCCGGCTAACGCCACCCGTCTGGCGATGTCCTCAAGCCTCCTTGACGCCTCTCTGTCGCGACGTTTGCTCTCTATGTTTGCCGCACCTCCAGGCAGGGTATTGGTGAGGCCACACCCGGAGTACTGTGTACGGTTTTGGTCTCCGTATTTTTCCGGTTGGCAAACAGTGACCAGTGGGGTGCGGCAGGGATCGATGCGGGGTCCTCAACTATTTACAATCTACATCAGTGACTTGGATGAAGGGACCGAGTGTAATGTAGCCAAGTTTGCTGATGATAGGAAGACGGGAGGGACAGCAAATTGTGAGGAGGACGCAAAAAACCTGCGAAGGGATATAGACAGGCCAAGTGAGTGGGCAAATATTTGTCAGATGGACTATAATGTGGGAAAATGGTGAGGTGATCCACTTTGGCAGAGAAAATAGAAAGCAAATTATAATTTAAATGGAGAAAAATTGCTGCAGTACAGAGGGACCTGGGGGTCCTTGTGCATGAAACACAAAAAGTTAGTCTGCAGGTCCAGCAAGTGATCAGGAAGGCAAATGGAATGTTGGCCTTTATTGCAAGGGGGATGGAGTATAAAAGCAGAGAGGTCCTGCTACAACTGTACAGGGTATTGGTGAGGCCACACCTGGAGTACTGCGTACAGTTTTGGTCTCCGTATTTAAGGAAGGATATACTTGCATTGGAGGCCGTTCAGAGAAGGTTCACTCGGTTGATTCCGGAGATGAGGGGGTTGACTTCTGAAGATAGGTTGAGCAGGTTGGGCCTGTACTCATTGGAGTTTAGAAGAATGAGAGGTGATCTTATTGAAACATATAAGATAATGAGGGGGCTCAACAAGGTGGATGCAGTGAGGATATTTCCACTCAGGGAAAATTAAAACGAGGGGACATAGTCTCAGAATAAGGGGATGCCCATTTAAAACTGAGATGAGGAGGAATTTCTTCTCAGAGGGTTGTAAATCTGTGGAATTCTCTGCCCCAGAGAGCTGTGGAGGCTGGGTCACTGAATATATTTAAGGTGGAGATAGATTTTTGAGCAATAAGGGAGTGAAGGGTTATGGGGAGCGGGCGGGGAAGTGGAGCTGAGTCCATGATCAGATCAGCCATGATCTTATTGAATGGCGGAGCAGGCTCGAGGGGCCGTATGGCCGACTCCTGCTCCTATTTCTTATGTTCTTATTGCACCCTGTCATATAGACAACATCTCCAGAACCTTGAGAAGAAAGGGAAGGGTCAACTTGATCCAGGAACTCGCTGGATGCACATGGGAAGCAGAGGCTGTAACCGAGTCCAGTCTTACACTACGATTGTCCCCGAGTGAGTGCACAGACAGAGTACTGTGTGCAGTTTTGCGCTCCCCACTATCCGAAGGATGGTGAGGCGATAGACCGGGGAGGGCGAAGATTCACAAGGTCGCTGCCTGGTATTATCAGAGGCGACACGAGGGAAATAAATTCAACGCAGCGAGTTGTTGTGATCTGGAACACGCGGCCAGAAAAGACGGTGGGAGCAGATTCAATAGTCACTTTCAAAGGGGAATTAGATAAATACTGGGAGGGAAAAGTCTGCAGGGTTATGGGGGAAGTGCGGGGGAGTGGGACTAGTTGGGAGAGCTCTTTCAAAGAACCAACACAGGCAGCAACGGCCGAATGGTCTCCTGTGTTGTGAGATTCTCAGAGTTTTGGCCCTGAAATTCCAGTTGGATGCTTCTTTTGGATGAACACCGATAGCAAGAGTTTCTACAGGTATATAAAAAGGAAAAGAGTGGCTAAAGTAAATGTTGGTCCCTTAGAGACCGGGGAATTAGTAATGGGGAACATGGAGATGGCAGAAACTCTGAACAAATATTTTGTATCAGTCTTTACGGTAAAGGACACTAACAATATCCCAACAGTGGATAGTCAAGGGGCTATAGGGGGGGAGGAACTTAACACAATCACAACCACTAAGGAGTTGGTAGTCAGTAAGATAATGGGCAGATAAAGGCAGATAAATCCCCTGGACCTGATGGCTTGCATCCTAGGGTCTTAAGAGAAGTAGTGGCAGGGATAGTGGATGCATTGGTTGTAATTTACCAAAATTCCCTGGATTCTGGGGAGGTCCCAGCAGATTGGAAAATCGCAAATGTAACACCCCTATTTAAAAAAGGAGGCAGACAAAAAGCAGGAAACTAGAGACCAGTTAGTCTAACATCTGTGGTTGGGAAAATGTTGGGAGCCCATTATTAAAGAAGCAGTAGCAGGATATTTGGAAAAACATAATTCAGTCAGGCAGAGTCAGCATGGATTTATGAAGGGGAAGTCATGTTTGACAAATTTGCTGGAGTTCTTTGAGGATGTAATGAACAGGGTGGATAAAGGGGAACCAGTGGATGTGGTGTATTTGGACTTCCAGAAGGCATTTAACAAGATGCCACATAAAAGGTTACTGCACAAGATAAAAGTTCTCGGGGTTGGGGGTAATATATTAGCATGGATTGAGGATTGGCTAACTAACAGAAAACAGAGAGTCGGGATAAATGGTTCATTCTCGGGTTGGCAATCAGTAACTAGTTGGGTGCCACAGGGATCAGTGCTGGGACCCCAACTATTTACAATCTATATTAACGACTTGGAAGAAGGGACTGAGTGTAACGTAGCCAAGTTTGCTGATGATACAAAGATGGGTGGAAAAGCAATGTGTGAGGAGGACACAAAAAATCTGTAAAAGGATTTAAGACAGGCTAAGTGAGTGGGCAAACATTTGGCAGATGGAGTATAATGTTGGAAAGTGTGAGGTCGTGCACTTTGGCAGAAAAAAAATCGAAGAGCAAGTTATTATTTAAATAGAGAAAGATTGCAAAGTGCTGCAGTACAGCGGGACCTGGGGGTACTTGTACATGAAACACAAAAGGTTAGTATGTAGGTACAGCAAGTGATCAAGAAGGCCAATGGAATCTTGGACTTTATTGTAAAGGGGATGGAGTATAAACGCAGGGAAGTCTTGCAGTTATACAGGGTATTGCACGAAATTACCTGGTGGTCCAGGAGGAGCATGGGATTCCGGTGGGGAGGCCTTCTCTTCCCGTTCTCCAGATTCCCACGCAAAAGGTGCAGTCATGTGTGACTGCTCAACCAATCAGGTAAAGGATTCTCAATTAATAGCAACGGGAACTCCGTATCTACAAGTTCTCATTACTGTTAATTGGAAAAAACAAACACACTAACACCATAATAAGAAACGAAAAACACACCTCACATAATTAAAATTAATTGAAATTAAAGTTAATAAATATCTTCGAAAAATAATTCCAATTTTTTAAAACGCTTTTTTAATTATGGCTTACCGTAGTGGGCAGGGTTTTTAAACAAAATATGTTTTTTAAATTTTATTTTACAATGTTTTTGCGTGTTTTAAATCTTTTACACCAGTAACAGTAGGCTATGAACCTGTTTTTGTCAGTCGCAATAGGTTTGAGGACATTTGCTGGGTAGTATGGGTAAATCCCGCAATCCTGCCCATGCAAATGTCCTCGCTCCTGAGGATCCGTTGAGCTCCAGCTTGACAGATCGGAAAAGCCGGTTTTCGGCACATGTGCATTGTGCCCTGAAAACCGGCTTTGGCGATGCCTTCCCGGGGAGGCCGGGATTTCTGGGCCAATGTGAGTAATTGGGACTGAGGAGATGATAGTGAACTGTCGAGGTATTAAAATGATGAAGGGTTGGGACAGAACACATGAAAGCAGACTGTTTCCAGTGATGGAGGCGTAGATACAATATTTAAATGCGGGAGATCTAGCACTTGGATGTCAGTGTACAAGGCACAATTTCAAAATTTGCAGATGTCGCAAAACTTGCAAGTATAGTGAACAGTGAGGGGGATAGTGATAGACTTCAAGAGGACATAGACAGGGAATGGGCGGACACGTGGACACGTGGCAGACAAAACAATGCAGAAAAATGCAAAGTAATACATTTTGGTAGGAAGAATGAAGAGAGGCAATATAAACAAAAGGGTACAGTTCTAAAGGGGTGTGTGAACAGAGAGCCCTGGGGGGTATATGTGCACAAATAGCTGAAGGTGGCAGGGCAGGTTGAGAAAGTGGCTTAAAACGCAGAGGACAAAAGCAAGGGAGTTACGATGAACCTTTATAAAACACTGGTTAGGCCCGAGCTGGAGTATTGTGTCCAATTCTGGGCCCCGCACTTTAGGAAGGAGGGTGCAGAGGGGATTGACCAGAATGGTACCGGGGATGGGGGACTTCAGTTACATGGGGAGACTGGAGAAGCTGGGGTTGTTCTCCTTAGAGCAGAGAAGGTTAAGGGGAGAGTGACCAGAATGGTACCAGGGATGGGGGAACTTCAGTTACATGGGGAGACTGGAGAAGCTGGGGTTGTTCTCCTTAGAGCAGAGAAGGTTAAGGGGAGAGTGACTAGAATGGTACCAGGGATGGGGGAACTTCAGTTACATGGGGAGACTGGAGAAGCTGGGGTTGTTCTCCTTAGAGCAGAGAAGGTTAAGGGGAGAGTGACCAGAATGGTACCAGGGATGGGGGACTTCAGTAACATGGGGAGACTGGAGAAGCTGGGATTGTTCTCCTTAGAACAGAGAAGGTTAAGGGGAGAGTGACCAGAATGGTACCAGGGATGGGGAACTTCAGTTACATGGGGAGACTGGAGAAGCTGGGGTTGTCCTCCTTAGAGCAGAGAAGGTTAAGGGGAGAGTGACCAGAATGGTACCAGGGATGGGGAACTTCAGTTACATGGGGAGACTGGAGAAGCTGGGATTGTTCTCCGTGGAGCAGAGAAGGTTAAGGGGAGATTGACCAGAATGGTACCAGGAATGGGGAACTTCAGTTACATGGGGAGACTGGAGAAGCTGGGATTGTTCTCCTTAGAGCAGAGAAGGTTAAGGGGAGATTGACCAGAATGGTACCGGGGATGGGGGACTTCAATTACATGGGGAGACTGGAGAAGCTGGGATTGTTCTCCTGTGAACAGAGAAGGTTAAGGGGAGATTTAATCGAGATGTTCAATATCATGTGGGGTCCAGACAGAGTAGAGAGAGAGAAACTGTTCCCATTGGTGGAAGGGTGGAGAACCAGAGGACACAGATTTAAGGTGATTGACAGAAGAACCAAGGGCGACACGAGGAACAACGTATTTATGCAGCGAGTGGTTCGGATCGGGAATGCACGGCCTGAGAGGGTGGGGGAGGCAGACTCCATCGTGGCTTTCAAAAGGGAGTTGGATAAGTGCCTGAAGGAAAGGGATTAGCAGGGCCCCGGGGAAAGGGCGGGGGAGTGGGACTGGCTGAGAGTCAGCACGGGCTCGACTGGCCGAATGGCCTCCTTCTGTGCTGTGACCGTCCTGTGATTCTAACAGGAGAAACCTTTTTTTAATACACAGACGGCTGTGAGGAAACAGTTGGTGATTTGAAGCAGGGACCGTGTCCACATTGACGAATAGCTTCGCTAGGCGGCAGAGGGAAAGAGAGAGAGAGAGAGTGGGATGTGGGGAGAGAGAGCAGACACGTGGGATCGGGACAACCACCAATACCAACAGGTTGGGCCGAATGGCCTGTTTCGGGTCTCTTCATTCCGATTCGGGATCGAGCCTGTTGTTCTCCTGGTGGATGTCAGGATTGCCTGAACTGTGTTGGCGGGGCCCGGAGTTGACGAACCCCCCGCCCGCTGCCAGCGACGTTGCTCTGCTCGAACTGCCCGCTGCCACTTTCGAGGTGGGCCTGGAGCGGGTGGGAGGGGAGAACCGCCGGGAAGCAGGCCGGCCGAGTCGGGCAGCTGAGCTCCCGCCCGCCGAGGTGCCATGTTCCTGCGGCCAGCAGAACGGGGATGGACCACTGGCTGGAGGCTGGCCTGGCCCCGACGATAGTTGGGAAGATGCTGAAAAAAAAGGCGAGTGAACTTTCTGTAACTTAGTTCTTTGCAGCGACTGACCTCAATGGTGTCCCCTGAAGGTCTCGGCTCTCCAGCCAGGGGGAAGCAACCTCTCAGCATCGACCCTGTCAACCCCCCTCGGAATCGTGTGTGCTTCAAGGAGATCACCTCTCATTCTTCGCAACCCCAGAGAGGATAGGCCCGTTCGACGCAACCTCCCCTCATAAGTCCCTCATTTGCCACCCGCTGCCCTGTGAAGGAACCTTCTTCACGAATACCCCGCCCAAAGTACCATCGGGTACCTCGGCGGCCATTGGCGGCACTCGGCAGGGCGAGGGCCTTCATCAAATTCGGGCCTTTAGTGTTTACAGATCCAAGCCCGCCCGACCACGATTTACTGTACTGTCTGGAGCCAGCGGTTTGCTGATTTCCACACAAGGCGAGCATTGTGTCCGCTGGGCTGGGGAGCCTCGAACCAGGGGGTCACAGTCTCGGGATAAGGGGTCGGCCATTTAAGACTGAGATGAGGAGAAACTTCTTCACTCAGGCGGTGGTGAGTCTTTGGAATTCTCTGCATGAGATAAGAACATAAGAAATAGGAGCAGGAGTAGGCCATTCGGCCCCTCGAGCCTGCTCTGCCAATCAATAAGATCTTGGCTGATCATCGACCTCAGAGATACACTTTCCCGCCCGATCTCCACATCCCTCGATTCCCCGAGAGTTCAAAGATCTATTGATCGCGGTTTTGAATATACTCAGAGACTGAGCGTCCACAGCCCTCTGGGGCAGGGAATTCCAAAGATTCACCACCCTCTGAGTGAAGAAATTCCTTCTCATCTGTGTCTTAAATGGCCGGCCCTGTATCCTGAGACTGTGCCCCCGAGTCCTAGACACTCCCGCTCGGGGGAAACATCCTCTCAGCATCTACCCTGTCAATCCCCCTCAGTATCTTACATGTTTCAATGAGATCACCTCATTCTTCTAAACTCCAGAGTATGGGCCCATTCGACACAATCTCTCATCATAGGACAGGCCTCTCATCCCAGGAATCAGTCTGGTGAACATTTGTTGCACTGCTTCAAAGACAAGTCTACCCTTCCTTAGATAAGGAGACCCAAACTGTGCCCAGTACTCCAGGTGTGGTCTCACCAGGGCCCTGTACAATTGTCGCAAGACTTCCCCACTCTTATCCTCCAACACGCTTGCATTAAAGGACAACATGCCATTTGCCTTCCTTATTGCTTGCTGTACCTGTGTACTAACTTTCTGTGTCTCCTGCACGAGGACACACAAACCTCTCTGAACACCAGCATTTAAAGTTTCTCACCATTCAAAACATATTCTGTGGGTGCCAAAGGGCTGTGGGCGCTGAATCGTTGAGTATAGTCCAGGCAAGATAGGGAGGTAACTCGAGGGATATGGAGATCGGGCAGGAAAGTGGAGTTGAGGTCGAAGATCAACCATGATCTTATTGAATGGCGGAGCAGGCTCGAGGGGCCGAATGGACGACTTCTAATTCTTGTGTTTTCCACAATACTCTTGGGCCTTGATGTGCTGACACATGGGATCCAGCAGCCCTCCAGTACTTTGCCCGTGGCCTAGTATCTACCAGTTCAGGTCAAGGGTGGGCCAATTGGCATGTGATGAGCACCATGAACACATGCACCTTGGAGTGCAGGTCCACAGACCCCTGAAGGTAGAAGGCCAGGTAAATAAGGTGGTTAAGAAGGCATATGGAATACTTGCCTTTATTGTCCGAGGCATAGAATACAAGAGCAGGGAGGTTATGCTTGAACTGTATAAAACACTGGTTAGGCCACAGCTGGAGTACTGCGTGCAGTTCTGGTCACCACATTACAGGAAGGGCGTGATTGCACTGGAGAGGGTACAGAGGAGATTTACGAGGATGTTGCCGGGACTGGAGAATTTTAGCTCTGAGGACAGATTGGATAGGCTGGGGTTGTTTTCCTTGGAACAGAGGAGGCTGAGGAGAGACCTGATTGAGGTGTATAAAATTATGAGGGGGCCTGGATAGAGTGGATAGGACGGACCTGTTTCCCTTAGCAGGGGGGTCAACAACCAGGGGGCATAGATTTAAAGTAATTGGGGGGAGGTTTAGAGGGGATTTGAGGGGAAATGTCTTCACCCAGAGGGTGGTGGGGGTCTGGAACTCATGGCCTGAAAGGGTGGTAGAGGCAGAAACCCTCACCACATTTAAAAAGTACCTGGATGTACACTTGAAGTGCCGTAACCTGCAGGGCTACGGACCGAGAGCTGGAAAGTGGGATTAGGCCGGGTAGCTCTTTGTCGGCCGGCGCGGACACGGTGGGCCGAAATGGCCTCCTTCCATGCGGTAAACGCCAAGATTCTATGTGGTACAGCTGCTGTGCTCCAAGAGTTTCCAGTTTCTCGGCCCCAACCGTCTCCTTTTCACCACGGACGTCCAATCCCTCTACACTTCCATCCCCCACCAGGACGGCCTGAGGGCGCTCCGCTTGTTCCTCGACCAGAGGCTTGACCAGTCCCCATCCAGCACCAACCTCCTCCGCCCGGCTGAACCTGTGCTCACGTTGAACACCTTCTCCTTTAACTCCACTCACTTCCTCCAAATTAAAGGTGTTGCAATGGGAACCCGCATGGGTCCTTGCTATGCCTGCCTTTTCATGGGGTATGTGGAACATTCTTTGTTCCAGTCCGACTCGGGTCCCCTCCCTCACCTCTTTTTCCGGGACATTGATGACTGTGTCGGTGCCGGTTCCTGCTCTCGCCCTGAGCTAGATAATGTCATTCACTTTGCGTCCAATTCCCACCTTTCCCTCACCTTCACGTGGTCCATCTCCGACTGTTTCATTCCCTTCCTCGACTTCTCAGTCTCCATCTCTGGGAATGGGCTTCTGACCAGTCTCCACTACAAGCCCCCTGACTCCCAACCTGGACTGCACGACCTTTCACCCCGCATCCTGTAAGGACTCGATTCCACTCTCCCAGTTGCTCCGGCTCTGTTGCATCTGCTCTGGCGACGCCACCTTCCACACCAGTGCTTCCAACGTGTCTTCCTTTCTCCTCAACCAGGGCCTCCCCCCTCCACCGTGGTTGACATGGCCCTCGACGGTGCCCACTCCACTTCCCGCACCTCTGTCCTCACCCTTTCCCCTCCCTCTTCGAACCACGACTGGCTTCCCCTTGGCCTCGCCTCTCACCCCACCAGCCTTCACGCTCAACCGAGCATCCTCCGCCATTTCCGCCAGCTCCAGCGTGGTCCCAAAACCCATCGCGTCTTCCCCTCCCCCCTCCCCTCTCAGCGTTCCGAAGGGATTGCTCCCTCCGCGACAACCCCGGTCCGTTCCGCAGTCACCCTCGGCACCCCCTCCCCATGGCCCCTTCCCGTGCAAGCACAGCAGATGCACCATCTGAGCAGACGAGGCATTTATTCTCCAGAGTTTAGAAGAATTGATGGAGTGAATACGGAGAGAGTGTTTCCATTTGTAGGGATCATGATCATAGACAGTCCCTCGGAATCGAGGAAGACTTGCTTCCACTCTTGTTCCTCAGGTGGCTGAACAGTCCAATATGGAACCACAGTCACAGGTGGGACAGACAGTGGTTGAGGGAAGGGGAGGGTGGGACAGGTTTGCCGCACGCTCCTTCCGCTGCCTGCGCTTGATCTCTGCACGCTCTCGGCGACGAGACTCGAGGTGCTCTGCGCCCTCCCGGATGCACTTCCTCCACTTAGGGCGGACTGGTCTATGGCCAGGGACTCCCAGGTGTCGGTGGGGATGTCGCACTTTATCAGGGAGGCTTTGAGGGTGGTCCCTTGTAACGTTTCCTCTGACCACCTTTGGCTCGTTTGCCGTGAAGAATGAGAGGTGATCTCATCTGAACGTACAAGATTCTGTCAGGGCTTGACAGGGTAGATGCAGGGAGGATGTTTCCCCCCCGGGCTGGGGAGTCTAGAACCATGGGCACAGTCTCAGGATAAGGGGTCGGCCATTTAGGACTGAGATGAGGAGCAACTTCGTCACTCAGAGGGTGGTGAGTCTTTGGAATTCCCTGCCCCAGAGGGATACGCGGGCTCAGTCCGAGGATATTCAAGAACGAGATTGATGGATTTTTGGACATGAAGGGAATTAAATGATTTGGAGATAGTGAGGGAAGGCGGAGTTGAGGTGGAAGATCAGTGTAGAGAGAGCTTTACTCTGTATCTAACCCCGTGCTGTACCTGCCCTGGGAGTGTTTGATGGGACAGTGTAGAGGGAGCTTTACTCTGTATCTAACCCCCTGTACCTGCCCTGGGAGTGTTTGATGGGATAGTGTAGAGGGAACTTTACTCTGTATCTAACCCGTGCTGTACCTGCCCTGGGAGTGTTTGATGGGACAGTGTAGAGGGAGCTTTACTCTGTATCTAACCCCATGCAGTACCTGCCCTGGGAGTGTTTGATGGGACAGTGTAGAGGGAGCTTTGCTCTGTATCTAACCGGTCCTGTACCTGCCCTAGGAGTGTTTGATGGGACAGTGTAGAGGGAGCTTTACACTGTATGTAACCCCCTGTACCTGTCGTGGGAGTGTTTGATGGGACAGTGTAGAGGGAGCTTTACTCTGTATCTAACCCCGTGTTGTCCCTGCCCTGGGAGTGTTTGATGGGACAGTGCAGAGGGAGCTTTACTCTGTATCTAACCCGTGCTGCAGCTGCCCCGGGAGTGTTTGATGGGACAGTGCAGAGGGAGCTTTACTCTGTATCTAGCCCCGTGATGTACCTGCCCTGGGGGTGTTTGATGGGACAGTGTAGAGTGAGCGTTACTCTGTATCGAACCCGTGCTGTACCTGCCCTGTGAGTGTTTGATGGGACAGTGCCGAGAGAGCTTTACTCTGTATCTAACACATGCTGTACCTGCCCTGGGAGTGTGTGATGGGACAGTGTCGAGGGAGCTTTACTCTGTATCTAACCCATACTGTATCTGCCCTGGGATTGTTTGATAGGACAATATAGAGGGAGCTTTACTCTGTATCTAACCCATGCTGTACCTGTCCTGGGAGTGTTTGATGGGACAGTGTAGAGGGAGCTTTACTCTGCATCTAACCCGTGCCGTACCTGCCCTGGGAGCGTTTGACAGGACAGTTTAGAGGGAGCTTTACTCTGTATCTAACCCCCTGTTCCTGCCCTGGGAGTGTTTGATGGGGCAGTGTAGGGGGAGCTTTACTCTGTATCTAACCCGTGCTGTACCTGCCCTGGGAGTGTTTGATGGGACAGTGTAGAGGGAGCTTTACTCTGTATCTAACCCGTGCTGTACCTGCCCCGGGAGTGTTTGATGGGACAGTGTAGAGGGAGCTTTACTCTGTATCTAACCCCGTGCTGTACCTGCCCTGGGAGTGTTTGATGGGACAGTGTAGGGGGAGCTTTACTCTGTATCTAACCCCCTGTACCTGCCCTGGGAGTGTTTGATGGGACAGTGTAGAGGGAGCTTTACTCTGTATCTAACCCCCTGTACCTGCCCTGGGAGTGTTTGATGGGACAGTGTAGAGGGAGCTTTACTCTGTATCTAACCCCCTGTACCTGTCCTGGGAGTGTTTGATGGGACAGTGTAGAGGGAGCTTTACTCTGTATCTAACCCCATGTACCTGCCCTGGGAGTGTTTGATGGGACAGTGTAGGGGGAGCTTTACTCTGTATGATTGGGACGGTTGATGGAGAGATTTGGACGGAGCATGTCACTAACAGAATGATGTTCACCGCTGATCGTGGCAACTGGCCCAGGATGTTTTGTGCACGACTGTCCAGCAAACACTCAGAAACGATACTCATCGTCTTGCAATCGTTTATAAAAAGGGAGCTTTTATTCCTGGACCAGACTGGCCAGACGCACTGTGAGTGATTTGTTTTATTGGTTGGTGGGTTTTTTTTGTGAGAGAAGGTGGGGAGGGTGGGAGGGTCTTTTTTTTTTTCCTCTTCTGATTCAGACGCTTCAATAGCGCTTGTGTCCTTCATCTAGTCGGCGTACTGTGCGTAGGTGAGGTGGTCTCGACCAGGCTCAGTCATGGCTCCTCCGCTGCGTGCCCGGATCAGCTGTAGGGTCTGCAACACCTTGGTGATGTCGTCCTTGCGGGCGTTGGCAGTCAGCTCGGGCAGCTGGATGGGACGCCCGATGACGGGGTTGAAGGCCCTGCCGGGCCGGGCCTTGGCCAGCTTGTTGACCCGGCGGTAGACGGTCGGCTGGGAGGTCGCCTCCTGCCCCTCCCCACCCCGGCCCGACGCCAGGCCCAGGGCCTCCCCCCTCCGGCCCGACGGCACCTTCTCCCGGATCCAGGCGAAGCACTCGTCCAGGGGGTTCCACTGGCCCCACAGCTGGTAGAACGTCATTGGCAGGGTGGGGGCAGGGGTGGGGGGGCTCGCCCTGCAGAGGGAGGGAAAGGGAGAGAGAGCGAGAGAGGGAGAGATGGAGAGAGAGAGAGAGAGGCACCCGCGCACACACACCGAGGGGGCAATGGGGGAGGGGGCTGAGGGACGGAAGTCAGACACATCGCCACCAACACACACCCAGCTCTGCTTCTCACCTTCTGCTGTCCATTTGGTCCGACGGTGTAGAGCGAGCTTCACTCTGTATCTAACCCCCTGTACCTGCCCTGGGAGTGTTTGATGGGATAGTGTAGAGTGAGCTTTACTCTGTATCTAACCCCCTGTACCTGCCCTGGGAGTGTTTGATGGGACAGTGTAGAGGGAGCTTTACTCTGTATCTAACCCCCTGTACCTGCCCTGGGAGTGTTTGATGGGACAGTGTAGAGGGAGATTTACTCTGTATCTAACCCCCTGTACCTGCCCTGGGAGTGTTTGATGGGACAGTGTAGAGGGAGCTTTACTCTGTATCTAACCCGTGCTGTACATGCCCTGGGAGTGTTTAATGGGGCAGAGTAGAGGGAGCTTTACTCTGTATCTAACCCATGCTCTACCTGCTCTGGGATTGTTTGACGGGACAGTGTAGAGGGAGCTTTACTCTGTATCTAATCTGTGCTGCACCTGCCCTGGGTGTGTTTGATGGAACAGTGTAGAGTGAGCTTTACTCTGTATCTAACCCATGCTGTACCTGCCCTTGGAGTGTTTGATGGGACGGTGTAGAGTGAGCGTTACTCTGTATCGAACCCGTTCTGTACCTGCCCTGGGAGTGTTTGATGGGACAGTGTCGAGAGAGCTTTACACTGTATCTAACACATGCTGTACCTGCCCTGGGAGTGTGTAATCGGACAGTGTAGAGGGAGCTTTCCTCTGTATCTAACCCTTGCTGTATCTGCCCTGGGATTGTTTGATGGGACAATATAGAGGGAGCTTTACTCTGTATCTCACCCTGTGCTGTACCTGCCCTGGGAGTGTTTGATGGGACAGTGTAGAGGGAACTTTACTCTGTATCTAACCCGTGCCGTACCTGCCCTGGGAGTGTTTGATGGGACAGTGCAGAGGGAGCTTTACTCTATATCTAATCCATGCTGTACCTGCCCTGGGAGTGTTTGATGGGACAGTAGAGGGAGCTTTACTCTGTATCTAATCCCGTGCTGCACCTGCCCTGGGATTGTTTGATGGGACAGTATAGAGGGAGCTTTACTCTGTATCGAACCCCTGCTGTACCTGCCCTGGGAGTGTTTGATGGGACAGTGTAGAGGGAGCTTTACTCTGTATCTAACCCCGTGCTGTATCTGCCCTGGGATTGTTTGATGGGACAATGTAGAGGGAGCTTTACTCTCTATCTCACCCTGTGCTGTACCTGCCCTGGGAGTGTTTGATGGGACAATGTAGAGGGAGCTTTATCTGTATCTAACCCGTGCTGTACCTGCCCTGGGAGTATTTGATGGGACAATGTAGAGGGAGCTTTACTCTGTATCTAACCCTGTGCTGTACCTGCCCTGGGAGTGTTTGATGGGACAGTGTAGAGGGAGCTTTACTCTGTATCTAACCCGTGCTGTACCTGCCCTGGGAGTGTTTGATGGGACAGTGTAGGGGGAGCTTTATTCTCTATCTAACCCCCTGTACCTGCCCTGGGAGTGTTTGATGTGACAGTGTAGAGGGAGCTTTACTCTCTATCTAACCCCGTGCTGTACCTGCCCTGGGAGTGTTTGATGGGACAGTGCAGAGGGAGCTTTACTCTGTATCGAACCTCCTGTACCTGCCCTGGGAGTGTTTGATGGGACAGTGTAGAGGGAGCTTTACTCTGTATCTAACCCCCTGTTCGTGCTCTGGGAGTGTTTGATGGGACAGTGCAGAGGGAGCTTTACTCTGTATCTAACCCCCTGTACCTGTCCTGGGAGTGTGTGATGGGACAGTGTAGAGGGAGCTTTCCTCTCGATCTAACCCCCTGTACCTGCCCTGGGAGTGTTTGATGGGACAGTGTAGAGGGAGCTTTACTCTGTATCTAACCCATGCTGTACCTGCCCTGGTAGTGTTTGATGGGACAGTGTCGAGGGAGCTTTACTCTGCATCTAACCCGTGCTGTACCTGCCCTGGGAGTGTTTGACAGGACAGTTTAGAGGGAGCTTTACTCTGTATCTAACCCATGCTGTACCTGCCCTGGTAGTGTTTGATGGGACAGTGTCGAGGGAGCTTTACTCTGTATCTAACCCGTGCCGTACCTGCCCTGGGAGTGTTTGATGGGACAGTGTCGAGGGAGCTTTACTCTGTATCTAACCCATGCTGTACCTGCCCTGGTAGTGTTTGATAAAACAGTGTCGAGGGAGCTTTACTCTGCATCTAACCCGTGCTGTACCTGCCCTGGGAGTGTTTGACAGGACAGTTTAGAGGGAGCTTTACTCTGTATCTAACCCGTGCTGTACCTGCCCTGGGTCTGTTTGATGGGACAGTGCAGAGGGAGCTTTATTCTGTATCTAACCCATGCTGTACCTGCCCTGGGATTGTTTGATGGGACAGTGTAGAGGGAACTTTACTCTGTATCTAACCCGTGCTGTACCTGCCCTGGGAGTGTTTGATAGGACAGTGTAGGGGGAGCTTTACTCTGTATGATTGGGACGGTTGATGGAGAGATTTGGACGGAGCATGTCACTAACAGAATGATGTTCACCGCTGATCGTGGCAACTGGCCCAGGATGTTTTGTGCACGACTGTCCAGCAAACACTCAGAAACGATACTCATCGTCTTGCAATCGTTTATAAAAAGGGAGCTTTTATTCCTGGACCAGACTGGCCAGACGCACTGTGAGTGATTTGTTTTATTGGTTGGTGGGTTTTTTTTGTGAGAGAAGGTGGGGAGGGTGGGAGGGTCTTTTTTTTTTTCCTCTTCTGATTCAGACGCTTCAATAGCGCTTGTGTCCTTCATCTAGTCGGCGTACTGTGCGTAGGTGAGGTGGTCTCGACCAGGCTCAGTCATGGCTCCTCCGCTGCGTGCCCGGATCAGCTGTAGGGTCTGCAACACCTTGGTGATGTCGTCCTTGCGGGCGTTGGCAGTCAGCTCGGGCAGCTGGATGGGACGCCCGATGACGGGGTTGAAGGCCCTGCCGGGCCGGGCCTTGGCCAGCTTGTTGACCCGGCGGTAGACGGTCGGCTGGGAGGTCGCCTCCTGCCCCTCCCCACCCCGGCCCGACGCCAGGCCCAGGGCCTCCCCCCTCCGGCCCGACGGCACCTTCTCCCGGATCCAGGCGAAGCACTCGTCCAGGGGGTTCCACTGGCCCCACAGCTGGTAGAACGTCATTGGCAGGGTGGGGGCAGGGGTGGGGGGGCTCGCCCTGCAGAGGGAGGGAAAGGGAGAGAGAGCGAGAGAGGGAGAGATGGAGAGAGAGAGAGAGAGGCACCCGCGCACACACACCGAGGGGGCAATGGGGGAGGGGGCTGAGGGACGGAAGTCAGACACATCGCCACCAACACACACCCAGCTCTGCTTCTCACCTTCTGCTGTCCATTTGGTCCGACGGTGTAGAGCGAGCTTCACTCTGTATCTAACCCCCTGTACCTGCCCTGGGAGTGTTTGATGGGATAGTGTAGAGTGAGCTTTACTCTGTATCTAACCCCCTGTACCTGCCCTGGGAGTGTTTGATGGGACAGTGTAGAGGGAGCTTTACTCTGTATCTAACCCCCTGTACCTGCCCTGGGAGTGTTTGATGGGACAGTGTAGAGGGAGATTTACTCTGTATCTAACCCCCTGTACCTGCCCTGGGAGTGTTTGATGGGACAGTGTAGAGGGAGCTTTACTCTGTATCTAACCCGTGCTGTACATGCCCTGGGAGTGTTTAATGGGGCAGAGTAGAGGGAGCTTTACTCTGTATCTAACCCATGCTCTACCTGCTCTGGGATTGTTTGACGGGACAGTGTAGAGGGAGCTTTACTCTGTATCTAATCTGTGCTGCACCTGCCCTGGGTGTGTTTGATGGAACAGTGTAGAGTGAGCTTTACTCTGTATCTAACCCATGCTGTACCTGCCCTTGGAGTGTTTGATGGGACGGTGTAGAGTGAGCGTTACTCTGTATCGAACCCGTTCTGTACCTGCCCTGGGAGTGTTTGATGGGACAGTGTCGAGAGAGCTTTACACTGTATCTAACACATGCTGTACCTGCCCTGGGAGTGTGTAATCGGACAGTGTAGAGGGAGCTTTCCTCTGTATCTAACCCTTGCTGTATCTGCCCTGGGATTGTTTGATGGGACAATATAGAGGGAGCTTTACTCTGTATCTCACCCTGTGCTGTACCTGCCCTGGGAGTGTTTGATGGGACAGTGTAGAGGGAACTTTACTCTGTATCTAACCCGTGCCGTACCTGCCCTGGGAGTGTTTGATGGGACAGTGCAGAGGGAGCTTTACTCTATATCTAATCCATGCTGTACCTGCCCTGGGAGTGTTTGATGGGACAGTAGAGGGAGCTTTACTCTGTATCTAATCCCGTGCTGCACCTGCCCTGGGATTGTTTGATGGGACAGTATAGAGGGAGCTTTACTCTGTATCGAACCCCTGCTGTACCTGCCCTGGGAGTGTTTGATGGGACAGTGTAGAGGGAGCTTTACTCTGTATCTAACCCCGTGCTGTATCTGCCCTGGGATTGTTTGATGGGACAATGTAGAGGGAGCTTTACTCTCTATCTCACCCTGTGCTGTACCTGCCCTGGGAGTGTTTGATGGGACAATGTAGAGGGAGCTTTATCTGTATCTAACCCGTGCTGTACCTGCCCTGGGAGTATTTGATGGGACAATGTAGAGGGAGCTTTACTCTGTATCTAACCCTGTGCTGTACCTGCCCTGGGAGTGTTTGATGGGACAGTGTAGAGGGAGCTTTACTCTGTATCTAACCCGTGCTGTACCTGCCCTGGGAGTGTTTGATGGGACAGTGTAGGGGGAGCTTTATTCTCTATCTAACCCCCTGTACCTGCCCTGGGAGTGTTTGATGTGACAGTGTAGAGGGAGCTTTACTCTCTATCTAACCCCGTGCTGTACCTGCCCTGGGAGTGTTTGATGGGACAGTGCAGAGGGAGCTTTACTCTGTATCGAACCCCCTGTACCTGCCCTGGGAGTGTTTGATGGGACAGTGTAGAGGGAGCTTTACTCTGTATCTAACCCCCTGTTCGTGCTCTGGGAGTGTTTGATGGGACAGTGCAGAGGGAGCTTTACTCTGTATCTAACCCCCTGTACCTGTCCTGGGAGTGTGTGATGGGACAGTGTAGAGGGAGCTTTCCTCTCGATCTAACCCCCTGTACCTGCCCTGGGAGTGTTTGATGGGACAGTGTAGAGGGAGCTTTACTCTGTATCTAACCCATGCTGTACCTGCCCTGGTAGTGTTTGATGGGACAGTGTCGAGGGAGCTTTACTCTGCATCTAACCCGTGCTGTACCTGCCCTGGGAGTGTTTGACAGGACAGTTTAGAGGGAGCTTTACTCTGTATCTAACCCATGCTGTACCTGCCCTGGTAGTGTTTGATGGGACAGTGTCGAGGGAGCTTTACTCTGTATCTAACCCGTGCCGTACCTGCCCTGGGAGTGTTTGATGGGACAGTGTCGAGGGAGCTTTACTCTGTATCTAACCCATGCTGTACCTGCCCTGGTAGTGTTTGATAAAACAGTGTCGAGGGAGCTTTACTCTGCATCTAACCCGTGCTGTACCTGCCCTGGGAGTGTTTGACAGGACAGTTTAGAGGGAGCTTTACTCTGTATCTAACCCGTGCTGTACCTGCCCTGGGTCTGTTTGATGGGACAGTGCAGAGGGAGCTTTATTCTGTATCTAACCCATGCTGTACCTGCCCTGGGATTGTTTGATGGGACAGTGTAGAGGGAACTTTACTCTGTATCTAACCCGTGCTGTACCTGCCCTGGGAGTGTTTGATAGGACAGTGTAGAGGGAGCTTTACTCTGTATCTAACCCCATGCTGTACCTGCCCTGGGAGTGTTTGATGGGACAGTAGAGGGAGGTTTACTCTGTATCTAACCCGTGCTGTACCTGCCCCGGGAGTGTTTGATGGGACAGTGTAGAGGGAGCTTTACTCTGTATCTAACCCCGTGCTGTACCTGCCCTGGGAGTGTTTGATGGGACAGTGTAGAGGGAGCTTTACTCTGTATCTAACCCGTGCTGTACCTGCCCTGGGAGTGTTTGATGGGACAGTGTCGAGGGAGCTTTACTCTGTATCTAACCCGTGCTGGACCTGCCCTGGGTGTGTTTGATGGAACAGTGTAGAGGGAGCTTTACTCTGTATCTAACCCGTGCTGTACCTGCCCTGGGAGTGTTTGATGGGACAGTGTAGGGGGAGCTTTACTCTGTATGATTGGGACGGTTGATGGAGAGATTTGGACGGAGCATGTCACTAACAGAATGATGTTCACCGCTGATCGTGGCAACTGGCCCAGGATGTTTTGTGCACGACTGTCCAGCAAACACTCAGAAACGACACTCATCGTCTTGCAATCGTTTATAAAAAGTGAGCTTTTATTCCTGGACCAGACTGGCCAGACGCACTGTGAGTGATTTGTTTTATTGGTTGGTGGTTTTTTTTTGTGAGAGAAGGTGGGGAGGGGGGGAGGGTCTTTTTTTTTTTTCCTCTTCTGATTCAGACGCTTCAATAGCGCTTGTGTCCTTCATCTAGTCGGCGTACTGTGCGTAGGTGAGGTGGTCTCGACCAGGCTCAGTCATGGCTCCTCCGCTGCGTGCCCGGATCAGCTGTAGGGTCTGCAACACCTTGGTGATGTCGTCCTTGCGGGCGTTGGCAGTCAGGTCGGGCAGCTGGATGGGACGCCCGATGACGGGGTTGAAGGCCCTGCCGGGCCGGGCCTTGGCCAGCTTGTTGACCCGGCGGTAGACGGTCGGCTGGGAGGTCGCCTCCTGCCCCTCCCCACCCCGGCCCGACGCCAGGCCCAGGGCCTCCCCCCTCCGGCCCGACGGCACCTTCTCCCGGATCCAGGCGAAGCACTCGTCCAGGGGGTTCCACTGGCCCCACAGCTGGTAGAACGTCATTGGCAGGGTGGGGGCAGGGGTGGGGGGGCTCGCCCTGCAGAGGGAGGGAAAGGGAGAGAGAGCGAGAGAGGGAGAGATGGAGAGAGAGAGAGAGAGGCACCCGCGCACACACACCGAGGGGGCAATGGGGGAGGGGGCTGAGGGACGGAAGTCAGACACATCGCCACCAACACACACCCAGCTCTGCTTCTCACCTTCTGCTGTCCATTTGGTCCGACGGTGTAGAGCGAGCTTTACTCTGTGTCTAACCCCCTGTACCTGCCCTGGGAGTGTTTGATGGGACAGTGTAGAGGGAGCTTTACTCTGTATCTAACCCCCTGTACCTGCCCTGGGAGTGTTTGATGGGACAGTGCAGAGGGAGCTTTACTCTGTATCTAACCCCCTGTACCTGCCCTGGGAGTGTTTGATGGGACAGTGTAGAGGGAGCTTTACTCTGTATCTAACCCCCTGTACCTGCCCTGGGAGTGTTTGATGGGACAGTGCAGAGGGAGCTTTACTCTCTATCTAACCCCCTGTACCTGCCCTGGGAGTGTTTGATGGGACAGTGTAGAGGGAGCTTTACTCTCTATCTAACACCGTGCTGTACCTGTCCTGGGAGTGTTTGATGGGACAGTGCAGATGGAGCTTTACTCTCTATCTAACCCCCTGTACCTGCCCTGGGAGTGTTTGATGGGACAGTGTAGAGGGAGCTTTACTCTGTATCTAACCCGTGCTGTACCTGCCCTGGGAGTGTTTGATGGGACAGTGTAGAGGGAGCTTTACTCTGTATCTAACCCCGAGCTGTACCTGCCCTGGGAGTGTTTGATGGGACAGTGTAGAGGGAGCTTTACTCTGTATCTAACCCCCTGTACCTGCCCTGGGAGTGTTTGATGGGACAGTGTAGAGGGAGCTTCACTCTGTATCTAACCCCCTGTACCTGCCCTGGGAGTGTTTGATGGGACAGTGTAGAGGGAGCTTTACTCTGTATCTAAACCCCTGTACCTGCCCTGGGAGTGTTTGATGGGACAGTGTAGAGGGAGCTTTACTCTGTATCTAACCCCCTGTACCTGCCCTGGGAGTGTTTGATGGGACAGTGTAGAGGGAGCTTTACTCTGTATCTAACCCCGTGCTGTACCTGTCCTGGGAGTGTTTGATGGGACAGTGTAGAGGGAGCTTTACTCTGTATCTAACCCCCTGTACCTGTCCTGGGAGTGTTTGATGGGACAGTGTAGAGGGAGCTTTACTCTGTATCTAACCCGTGCTGTACCTGCCCTGGGAGTGTTTGATGGGACAGTGTAGAGGGAGCTTTACTCTGTATCTAACCCGTGCTGTACCTGCCCTGGGAGTGTTTGATGGGACAGTGTAGAGGGAGCTTTACTCTGTATCTAACCCGTGCTGTACCTGCCCTGGGAGTGTTTGATGGGACAGTGTAGAGGGAGCTTTACTCTGTATCTAACCCCGTGCTGCACCTGCCCTGGGAGTGTTTGATGGGATAGTGTAGAGGGAGATTTACTCTGTATCTAACCCCCTGTATCTGCCCTGGGAGTGTTTGATGGGACAGTGTAGAGGGAGCTTTACTCTGTATCTAACCCGTGCTGTACCTGCCCTGGGAGTGTTTGATGGGACAGTGTAGAGGGAGCTTTACTCTGTATCTAACCCGTGGTGTACCTGCCCTGGGAGTGTTTGATGGGACAGTGTAGAGGGAGCTTTACTCTGTATCTAACCCGTGCTGTTCCTGCCCTTGGAGTGTTTGATGGGACAGTGTAGAGGGAGCTTTACTCTGTATCTAATCTGTGCTGCACCTGCCCTGGGTGTGTTTGATGGAACAGTGTAGAGTGAGCTTTACTCTGTATCTAACCCATGCTGTACCTGCCCTTGGAGTGTTTGATGGGACAGTGTAGAGTGAGCGTTACTCTGTATCGAACCCGTTCTGTACCTGCCCTGGGAGTGTTTGATGGGACAGTGTCGAGAGAGCTTTACACTGTATCTAACACATGCTGTACCTGCCCTGGGAGTGTGTAATCGGACAGTGTAGAGGGAGCTTTCCTCTGTATCTAACCCTTGCTGTATCTGCCCTGGGATTGTTTGATGGGACAATATAGAGGGAGCTTTACTCTGTATCTCACCCTGTGCTGTACCTGCCCTGGGAGTGTTTGATGGGACAGTGTAGAGGGAACTTTACTCTGTATCTAACCCGTGCCGTACCTGCCCTGGGAGTGTTTGATGGGACAGTGCAGAGGGAGCTTTACTCTATATCTAATCCATGCTGTACCTGCCCTGGGAGTGTTTGATGGGACAGTAGAGGGAGCTTTACTCTGTATCTAATCCCGTGCTGCACCTGCCCTGGGATTGTTTGATGGGACAGTATAGAGGGAGCTTTACTCTGTATCGAACCCCTGCTGTACCTGCCCTGGGAGTGTTTGATGGGACAGTGTAGAGGGAGCTTTACTCTGTATCTAACCCCGTGCTGTATCTGCCCTGGGATTGTTTGATGGGACAATGTAGAGGGAGCTTTACTCTCTATCTCACCCTGTGCTGTACCTGCCCTGGGAGTGTTTGATGGGACAATGTAGAGGGAGCTTTATCTGTATCTAACCCGTGCTGTACCTGCCCTGGGAGTATTTGATGGGACAATGTAGAGGGAGCTTTACTCTGTATCTAACCCTGTGCTGTACCTGCCCTGGGAGTGTTTGATGGGACAGTGTAGAGGGAGCTTTACTCTGTATCTAACCCGTGCTGTACCTGCCCTGGGAGTGTTTGATGGGACAGTGTAGGGGGAGCTTTATTCTCTATCTAACCCCCTGTACCTGCCCTGGGAGTGTTTGATGTGACAGTGTAGAGGGAGCTTTACTCTCTATCTAACCCCGTGCTGTACCTGCCCTGGGAGTGTTTGATGGGACAGTGCAGAGGGAGCTTTACTCTGTATCTAACCCCCTGTACCTGCCCTGGGAGTGTTTGATGGGACAGTGTAGAGGGAGCTTTACTCTGTATCTAACCCCCTGTTCGTGCTCTGGGAGTGTTTGATGGGACAGTGCAGAGGGAGCTTTACTCTGTATCTAACCCCCTGTACCTGTCCTGGGAGTGTGTGATGGGACAGTGTAGAGGGAGCTTTCCTCTCGATCTAACCCCCTGTACCTGCCCTGGGAGTGTTTGATGGGACAGTGTAGAGGGAGCTTTACTCTGTATCTAACCCGTGCTGTACCTGCCTTGGGAGTGTTTGATGGGACGGTGCAGAGGGAGCTTTACTCTGTATCTAACCCCGTGCTGTACCTGCCCTGGGAGTGTTTGATGGGATAGTGTAGAGTGAGCTTTACTCTGTATCTAACCCCCTGTACCTGCCCTGGGAGTGTTTGATGGGACAGTGTAGAGGGAGCTTTACTCTGTATCTAACCCCCTGTACCTGCCCTGGGAGTGTTTGATGGGACAGTGTAGAGGCAGCTTTACTCTGTATCTAACCCGTGCTGTACATGCCCTGGGAGTGTTTAATGGGGCAGAGCAGAGGGAGCTTTACTCTGTATCTAACCCATGCTCTACCTGCTCTGGGATTGTTTGACGGGACAGTGTAGAGGGAGCTTTACTCTGTATCTAACCCGTGGTGTACCTGCCCTGAGAGTGTTTGGCAGGACAGAGTAGAGGGAGCTTTACTCTGTATCTAATCTGTGCTGCACCTGCCCTGGGTGTGTTTGATGGAACAGTGTAGAGTGAGCTTTACTCTGTATCTAACCCATGCTGTACCTGCCCTTGGAGTGTTTGATGGGACAGTGTAGAGTGAGCGTTACTCTGTATCGAACCCGTTCTGTACCTGCCCTGGGAGTGTTTGATGGGACAGTGTCGAGGGAGCTTTACTCTGTATCTAACCCATGCTGTACCTGCCCTGGTAGTGTTTGATGGGACAGTGTCGAGGGAGCTTTACTCTGCATCTAACCCGTGCTGTACCTGCCCTGGGAGTGTTTGACAGGACAGTTTAGAGGGAGCTTTACTCTGTATCTAAACCATACTGTATCTGCCCTGGGATTGTTTGATAGGACAATATAGAGGGAGCTTTACTCTGTATCTCACCCTGTGCTGTACCTGCCCTGGGAGTGTTTGATGGGACAGTGTAGAGGGAGCTTTACTCTGTATCGAACCCCCTGTACCTGCCCTGGGAGTGTTTGATGGGACAGTGTAGGGGGAGCTTTACTCTGTATCTAACCCATGCTGTACCTGCCCTGGTAGTGTTTGATGGGACAGTGTCGAGGGAGCTTTACTCTGTATCTAACCCGTGCCGTACCTGCCCTGGGAGTGTTTGATGGGACAGTGTCGAGGGAGCTTTACTCTGTATCTAACCCATGCTGTACCTGCCCTGGTAGTGTTTGATGGGACAGTGTCGAGGGAGCTTTACTCTGCATCTAACCCGTGCTGTACCTGCCCTGGGAGTGTTTGACAGGACAGTTTAGAGGGAGCTTTACTCTGTATCTAACCCGTGCTGTACCTGCCCTGGGTCTGTTTGATGGGACAGTGCAGAGGGAGCTTTATTCTGTATCTAACCCATGCTGTACCTGCCCTGGGATTGTTTGATGGGACAGTGTAGAGGGAACTTTACTCTGTATCTAACCCGTGCTGTACCTGCCCTGGGAGTGTTTGATAGGACAGTGTAGAGGGAGCTTTACTCTGTATCTAACCCCATGCTGTACCTGCCCTGGGAGTGTTTGATGGGACAGTAGAGGGAGGTTTACTCTGTATCTAACCCGTGCTGTACCTGCCCCGGGAGTGTTTGATGGGACAGTGTAGAGGGAGCTTTACTCTGTATCTAACCCCGTGCTGTACCTGCCCTGGGAGTGTTTGATGGGACAGTGTAGAGGGTGCTTTACTCTGTATCTAACCCGTGCTGTACCTGCCCTGGGAGTGTTTGATGGGACAGTGTCGAGGGAGCTTTACTCTGTATCTAACCCGTGCTGGACCTGCCCTGGGTGTGTTTGATGGAACAGTGTAGAGGGAGCTTTACTCTGTATCTAACCCGTGCTGTACCTGCCCTGGGAGTGTTTGATGGGACAGTGTAGGGGGAGCTTTACTCTGTATGATTGGGACGGTTGATGGAGAGATTTGGACGGAGCATGTCACTAACAGAATGATGTTCACCGCTGATCGTGGCAACTGGCCCAGGATGTTTTGTGCACGACTGTCCAGCAAACACTCAGAAACGACACTCATCGTCTTGCAATCGTTTATAAAAAGGGAGCTTTTATTCCTGGACCAGACTGGCCAGACGCACTGTGAGTGATTTGTTTTATTGGTTGGTGGGTTTTTTTTGTGAGAGAAGGTGGGGAGGGGGGGAGGGTCTTTTTTTTTTTTTCCTCTTCTGATTCAGACGCTTCAATAGCGCTTGTGTCCTTCATCTAGTCGGCGTACTGTGCGTAGGTGAGGTGGTCTCGACCAGGCTCAGTCATGGCTCCTCCGCTGCGTGCCCGGATCAGCTGTAGGGTCTGCAACACCTTGGTGATGTCGTCCTTGCGGGCGTTGGCAGTCAGGTCGGGCAGCTGGATGGGACGCCCGATGACGGGGTTGAAGGCCCTGCCGGGCCGGGCCTTGGCCAGCTTGTTGACCCGGCGGTAGACGGTCGGCTGGGAGGTCGCCTCCTGCCCCTCCCCACCCCGGCCCGACGCCAGGCCCAGGGCCTCCCCCCTCCGGCCCGACGGCACCTTCTCCCGGATCCAGGCGAAGCACTCGTCCAGGGGGTTCCACTGGCCCCACAGCTGGTAGAACGTCATTGGCAGGGTGGGGGCAGGGGTGGGGGGGCTCGCCCTGCAGAGGGAGGGAAAGGGAGAGAGAGCGAGAGAGGGAGAGATGGAGAGAGAGAGAGAGAGGCACCCGCGCACACACACCGAGGGGGCAATGGGGGAGGGGGCTGAGGGACGGAAGTCAGACACATCGCCACCAACACACACCCAGCTCTGCTTCTCACCTTCTGCTGTCAATTTGGTCCGACGGTGTAGAGCGAGCTTCACTCTGTGTCTAACCCCCTGTACCTGCCCTGGGAGTGTTTGATGGGACAGTGTAGAGGGAGCTTCACTCTGTATCTAACCCCCTGTACCTGCCCTGGGAGTGTTTGAAGGGACAGTGCAGAGAGAGCTTTACTCTGTATCTAACCCGTGCTGTACATGTCCTGGGAGTGTTTGATGGGACAGTTTAGACGGAGCTTTACTCTGTATCTAACCCCCTGTACCTGCCCTGGGAGTGTTTGATGGGACAGTGTAGAGGGAGCTTTACTCTGTATCTAACCCCCTGTACCTGCCCTGGGAGTGTTTGATGGGACAGTGTAGAGGGAGCTTTACTCTGTATCTAACCCGTGCTGTACCTGTCCTGGGAGTGTTTGATGGGACAGTGTAGAGGGAGCTTTACTCTGTATCTAACCCCGTGCTGTACCTGCCCTGGGAGTGTTTGATGGGACAGTGTCGAGGGAGCTTTATTCTGTATCTAACCCCCTGTACCTGCCCTGGGAGTGTTTGATGGAACAGTGTAGAGGGAGCTTTACTCAGTATCTAACCCCCTGTACCTGCCCTGGGAGTGTTTGATGGGACAGTGTAGAGGGAGCTTTACTCTGTATATAACCCCCTGTACCTGCCCTGGGAGTGTTTGATGGGACAGTGTAAATGGAGCTTTACTCTGTATCTAACCCCCTGTACCTGCCCTGGGAGTGTTTGATGGGACAGTGTAGAGGGAGCTTTACTCTGTATCTAACCCATGCTGTACTTGTCCTGGGAGTGTGTGATGGGACAGTGTAGAGGGAGCTTTACTCTGTATCTAACCCCGTGCTGTACCTGCCCTGGGAGTGTTTGATGGGACAGTGTCGAGGGAGCTTTACTCTGTATCTAACCCCCTGTACCTGCCCTGGGAGTGTTTGATGGGACAGTGTAGAGGGAGCTTTACTCAGTATCTAACCCCCTGTACCTGCCCTGGGAGTGTTTGATGGGACAGTGTAGAGGGAGCTTTACTCTGTATCTAACCCTGTGCTGTACCTGCCCTGGGAGTGTTTGATGGGACAGTGTAGAGGGAGCTTTACTCTGTATCTAACGCTGTGCTGTACCTGCCCTGGGAGTGTTTGATGGGACAGTGTAGAGGGAGCTTTACTCTGTATCTAACCCCCTGTACCTGTCCTGGGAGTGTTTGACGGGACAGTGTAGAGGGAGCTTTACTCTGTATCTAACCCTGTGCTGTACCTGCCCTGGGAGTGTTTGATGGGACAGTGTAGAGGGAGCTTTACTCTGTATCTAACCCCGTGCTGTACCTGCCCTGGGAGTGTTTGATGGGACAGTGTAGAGGGAGCTTTACTCTGTATCTAACGCTGTGCTGTACCTGCCCTGGGAGTGTTTGATGGGACAGTGTAGAGGGAGCTTTACTCTGTATCTAACCCCCTGTACCTGTCCTGGGAGTGTTTGACGGGACAGTGTCGAGGGAGCTTTACTCTGTATCTAACCCATGCTGTACCTGCCCTGGTAGTGTTTGATGGGACAGTGTCGAGGGAGCTTTACTCTGCATCTAACCCGTGCTGTACCTGCCCTGGGAGTGTTTGAAAGGACAGTTTAGAGGGAGCTTTACTCTGTATCTAACCCGTGCTGTACCTGCCCTGGGTCTGTTTGATGGGACAGTGAAGAAGGAGCTTTATTCTGTATCTAACCCATGCTGTACCTGCCCCGGGAGTGTTTGATGGGACAGTGTAGAGGGAGCTTCACTCTGTATCTAACCCTGTGCTGTACCTGCCCTGGGAGTGTTTGATGGGACAGTGTAGGGGGAGCTTTACTCTGTATCTAACCCCCTGTACCTGCCCTGGGAGTGTTTGATGGGACAGTGTAGAGGGAGCTTTACTCTGTATCTAACCCGTGCTGTACCTGCCCTGGGAGTGTTTGATGGGACAGTGTAGAGGGAGCTTTACTCTGTATCTAACCCGTGCTGTACCTGCCCTGGGAGTGTTTGATGGGACAAGTGCAGAGGGAGCTTTACTCTGTATCTAACCCGTGCTGTACCTGCCCTGGGAGTGTTTGATGGGACAGTGTAGAGGGAGCTTTACTCTGTATCTAACCCCCTATACCTGCCCTGGGAGTGTTTGATGGGACAGTGTAGAGGGAGCTTTACTCTGTATCTAACCCCCTGTACCTACCCTGGGAGTGTTTGATGGAACAGTGTAGGGGGAGCTTTACTCTGTATGATTGGGACGGTTGATGGAGAGATTTGGACGGAGCATGTCACTAACAGAATGATGTTCACCGCTGATCGTGGCAACTGGCCCAGGATGTTTTGTGCACGACTGTCCAGCAAACACTCAGAAACGACACTCATCGTCTTGCAATCGTTTATAAAAAGGGAGCTTTTATTCCTGGACCAGACTGGCCAGACGCACTGTGAGTGATTTGTTTTATTGGTTGGTGGGTTTTTTTTGTGAGAGAAGGTGGGGAGGGGGGGAGGGTCTTTTTTTTTTTTTCCTCTTCTGATTCAGACGCTTCAATAGCGCTTGTGTCCTTCATCTAGTCGGCGTACTGTGCGTAGGTGAGGTGGTCTCGACCAGGCTCAGTCATGGCTCCTCCGCTGCGTGCCCGGATCAGCTGTAGGGTCTGCAACACCTTGGTGATGTCGTCCTTGCGGGCGTTGGCAGTCAGGTCGGGCAGCTGGATGGGACGCCCGATGACGGGGTTGAAGGCCCTGCCGGGCCGGGCCTTGGCCAGCTTGTTGACCCGGCGGTAGACGGTCGGCTGGGAGGTCGCCTCCTGCCCCTCCCCACCCCGGCCCGACGCCAGGCCCAGGGCCTCCCCCCTCCGGCCCGACGGCACCTTCTCCCGGATCCAGGCGAAGCACTCGTCCAGGGGGTTCCACTGGCCCCACAGCTGGTAGAACGTCATTGGCAGGGTGGGGGCAGGGGTGGGGGGGCTCGCCCTGCAGAGGGAGGGAAAGGGAGAGAGAGCGAGAGAGGGAGAGATGGAGAGAGAGAGAGAGAGGCACCCGCGCACACACACCGAGGGGGCAATGGGGGAGGGGGCTGAGGGACGGAAGTCAGACACATCGCCACCAACACACACCCAGCTCTGCTTCTCACCTTCTGCTGTCAATTTGGTCCGACGGTGTAGAGCGAGCTTCACTCTGTGTCTAACCCCCTGTACCTGCCCTGGGAGTGTTTGATGGGACAGTGTAGAGGGAGCTTCACTCTGTATCTAACCCCCTGTACCTGCCCTGGGAGTGTTTGAAGGGACAGTGCAGAGAGAGCTTTACTCTGTATCTAACCCGTGCTGTACATGTCCTGGGAGTGTTTGATGGGACAGTTTAGACGGAGCTTTACTCTGTATCTAACCCCCTGTACCTGCCCTGGGAGTGTTTGATGGGACAGTGTAGAGGGAGCTTTACTCTGTATCTAACCCCCTGTACCTGCCCTGGGAGTGTTTGATGGGACAGTGTAGAGGGAGCTTTACTCTGTATCTAACCCGTGCTGTACCTGTCCTGGGAGTGTTTGATGGGACAGTGTAGAGGGAGCTTTACTCTGTATCTAACCCCGTGCTGTACCTGCCCTGGGAGTGTTTGATGGGACAGTGTCGAGGGAGCTTTATTCTGTATCTAACCCCCTGTACCTGCCCTGGGAGTGTTTGATGGAACAGTGTAGAGGGAGCTTTACTCAGTATCTAACCCCCTGTACCTGCCCTGGGAGTGTTTGATGGGACAGTGTAGAGGGAGCTTTACTCTGTATATAACCCCCTGTACCTGCCCTGGGAGTGTTTGATGGGACAGTGTAAATGGAGCTTTACTCTGTATCTAACCCCCTGTACCTGCCCTGGGAGTGTTTGATGGGACAGTGTAGAGGGAGCTTTACTCTGTATCTAACCCATGCTGTACTTGTCCTGGGAGTGTGTGATGGGACAGTGTAGAGGGAGCTTTACTCTGTATCTAACCCCGTGCTGTACCTGCCCTGGGAGTGTTTGATGGGACAGTGTCGAGGGAGCTTTACTCTGTATCTAACCCCCTGTACCTGCCCTGGGAGTGTTTGATGGGACAGTGTAGAGGGAGCTTTACTCAGTATCTAACCCCCTGTACCTGCCCTGGGAGTGTTTGATGGGACAGTGTAGAGGGAGCTTTACTCTGTATCTAACCCTGTGCTGTACCTGCCCTGGGAGTGTTTGATGGGACAGTGTAGAGGGAGCTTTACTCTGTATCTAACGCTGTGCTGTACCTGCCCTGGGAGTGTTTGATGGGACAGTGTAGAGGGAGCTTTACTCTGTATCTAACCCCCTGTACCTGTCCTGGGAGTGTTTGACGGGACAGTGTAGAGGGAGCTTTACTCTGTATCTAACCCTGTGCTGTACCTGCCCTGGGAGTGTTTGATGGGACAGTGTAGAGGGAGCTTTACTCTGTATCTAACCCCGTGCTGTACCTGCCCTGGGAGTGTTTGATGGGACAGTGTAGAGGGAGCTTTACTCTGTATCTAACGCTGTGCTGTACCTGCCCTGGGAGTGTTTGATGGGACAGTGTAGAGGGAGCTTTACTCTGTATCTAACCCCCTGTACCTGTCCTGGGAGAGTTTGACGGGACAGTGTCGAGGGAGCTTTACTCTGTATCTAACCCATGCTGTACCTGCCCTGGTAGTGTTTGATGGGACAGTGTCGAGGGAGCTTTACTCTGCATCTAACCCGTGCTGTACCTGCCCTGGGAGTGTTTGAAAGGACAGTTTAGAGGGAGCTTTACTCTGTATCTAACCCGTGCTGTACCTGCCCTGGGTCTGTTTGATGGGACAGTGAAGAAGGAGCTTTGTTCTGTATCTAACCCATGCTGTACCTGCCCCGGGAGTGTTTGATGGGACAGTGTAGAGGGAGCTTCACTCTGTATCTAACCCTGTGCTGTACCTGCCCTGGGAGTGTTTGATGGGACAGTGTAGGGGGAGCTTTACTCTGTATCTAACCCCCTGTACCTGCCCTGGGAGTGTTTGATGGGACAGTGTAGAGGGAGCTTTACTCTGTATCTAACCCGTGCTGTACCTGCCCTGGGAGTGTTTGATGGGACAGTGTAGAGGGAGCTTTACTCTGTATCTAACCCGTGCTGTACCTGCCCTGGGAGTGTTTGATGGGACAAGTGCAGAGGGAGCTTTACTCTGTATCTAACCCGTGCTGTACCTGCCCTGGGAGTGTTTGATGGGACAGTGTAGAGGGAGCTTTACTCTGTATCTAACCCCCTATACCTGCCCTGGGAGTGTTTGATGGGACAGTGTAGAGGGAGCTTTACTCTGTATCTAACCCCCTGTACCTACCCTGGGAGTGTTTGATGGAACAGTGTAGGGGGAGCTTTACTCTGTATGATTGGGACGGTTGATGGAGAGATTTGGACGGAGCATGTCACTAACAGAATGATGTTCACCGCTGATCGTGGCAACTGGCCCAGGATGTGTTGTGCACGATTGTCCAGCAAACACTCAGAAACGACACTCATCGTCTTGCAATCGTTTATAAAAAGGGAGCTTTTATTCCTGGACCAGACTGGCCAGACGCACTGTGAGTGATTTGTTTTATTGGTTGGTGGGTTTTTTTTGTGAGAGAAGGTGGGGAGGGGGGGAGGGTCTTTTTTTTTTTTTCCTCTTCTGATTCAGACGCTTCAATAGCGCTTGTGTCCTTCATCTAGTCGGCGTACTGTGCGTAGGTGAGGTGGTCTCGACCAGGCTCAGTCATGGCTCCTCCGCTGCGTGCCCGGATCAGCTGTAGGGTCTGCAACACCTTGGTGATGTCGTCCTTGCGGGCGTTGGCAGTCAGGTCGGGCAGCTGGATGGGACGCCCGATGACGGGGTTGAAGGCCCTGCCGGGCCGGGCCTTGGCCAGCTTGTTGACCCGGCGGTAGACGGTCGGCTGGGAGGTCGCCTCCTGCCCCTCCCCACCCCGGCCCGACGCCAGGCCCAGGGCCTCCCCCCTCCGGCCCGACGGCACCTTCTCCCGGATCCAGGCGAAGCACTCGTCCAGGGGGTTCCACTGGCCCCACAGCTGGTAGAACGTCATTGGCAGGGTGGGGGCAGGGGTGGGGGGCTCGCCCTGCAGAGGGAGGGAAAGGGAGAGAGAGCGAGAGAGGGAGAGATGGAGAGAGAGAGAGAGAGGCACCCGCGCACACACACCGAGGGGGCAATGGGGGAGGGGGCTGAGGGACGGAAGTCAGACACATCGCCACCAACACACACCCAGCTCTGCTTCTCACCTTCTGCTGTCCATTTGGTCCGACGGTGTAGAGCGAGCTTCACTCTGTGTCTAACCCCCTGTACCTGCCCTGGGAGTGTTTGATGGGACAGTGTAGAGGGAGCTTTACTCTGTATCTAACCCGTGCTGTACCTGCACTGGGAGTGTTTGATGGGACAGTGTAGAGGGAGCTTTACTCTGTATCTAACCCCATGCAGTACCTGTCCTGGGAGTGTTTGATGGGACAGTGTAGCTGGAGCTTTACTCTGTATCTAACCCCCTGTAGCTGCCCTGGGAGTGTTTGATGGGACAGTGTAGAGGGAGCTTTACTCTGTATCTAACCCGTGCTGTACCTGCACTGGGAGTGTTTGATGGGACAGTGTAGAGGGAGCTTTACTCTGTATCTAACCCGTGCTGTACCTGGCCTGGGAGTGTTTGATGGGACAGTGTAGAGGGAGCTTTACTCTGTATCTAACCCGTGCTGTACCTGGCCTGGGAGTGTTTGATGGGACAGTGTAGAGGGAACTTTACTCTGAATCTAACCCGTGCTATACCTGCCCTGGGAGTGTTTGATGGGACAGTGTAGAGGGAGCTTTACTTTGTATCTAACCCCCTGTATCTGCCCTGGGAGTGTTTGATGGGACAGTGTAGAGGGAGCTTTACTCTGTATCTAACCCCATGCAGTACCTGCCCTGGGAGTGTTTGATGGGACATTGTAAAGGGAGCTTTACTCTGTATCTAACCCCCTGTTACTGCCCTGGGAGTGTTTAAACAGTGTAGAGGGAGCGTTACTCTGTATCTAACCCGTGCTGTACCTGCGCAGGGAGTGTTTGATGGGACAGTGTAGAGGGAGCTTTGCTCTGTATCTAACCCGTCCTGTACCTGCCCTAGGAGTGTTTGATGGGACAGTGTAGAGGGAGCTTTACACTGTATCTAACCCCCTGTACCTGTCGTGGGAGTGTTTGATGGGACAGTGTAGAGGTAGCTTTACTCTGTATCTAACCCCCTGTACCTGTCCTGGGAGTGTGTGATGGCAGGGTAGAGGGAGCTTTACTCTGTATCTAACCGCCTGTACCTGCCCTGGGAGTGTTTGATGGGACAGTGTAGAGGGAGCTTTACTCTGTATCTAACCCCCTGTACCTGCCCTGGGAGTCTTTGATGGGACAGTGTAGAGGGAGCTTTACTCTGTATCTAACCCGTGCTGTAGCTGCCTTGGGAGTGTTTGATGGGACAGTGCAGAGGGAGCTTTACTCTATATCTAACCCCCTGTACCTGCCCTGGGAGTGTTTGATGGGACAGTGTAGAGGGAGCTTTACTCTGTATCTAACCCCGTGCTGTACCTGCCCTGGGAGTGTTTGATGGGACAGTGTAGAGGGAGCTTTACTCTGTATCTAACCCCGTGCTGTTCCTGCCCTGGGAGTGTTTGATTGGACAGTGTAGAGGGAGCTTACTCTGTATCTAACCCCGTGCTGTACCTGCCCTGGGAGTGTTTGATGGGACAGTGTAGAGGGAGCTTTACTCTGTATCTAACCCGTGCTGTACCTACCCGGGGAGCGTTTGATGGGACAGTGTAGAGGGAGCTTTACTCTGTATCTAACCCCCTGTACCTGCCCTGGGAGTGTTTGATGGGACAGTGTAGAGGGAGCTTTACTCTGTATCTAACCCGTGCTGTACCTGCCCTGGGAGTGTTTGATGGGACAGTGTAGGGGGAGCTTTACTCTGTATCTAACCCCGTGCTGTACCTGCCCTGGGAGTGTTTGATGGGACAGTGTAGGGGGAGCTTTACTCTGTATGATTGGGACGGTTGATGGAGAGATTTGGACGGAGCATGTCACTAACAGAATGATGTTCACCGCTGATCGTGGCAACTGGCCCAGGATGTTTTGTGCACGACTGTCCAGCAAACACTCAGAAACGACACTCATCGTCTTGCAATCGTTTATAAAAAGGGAGCTTTTATTCCTGGACCAGACTGGCCAGACGCACTGTGAGTGATTTGTTTTATTGGTTGGTGGGTTTTTTTTTGTGAGAGAAGGTGGGGAGGGGGGGAGGGTCTTTTTTTTTTTTCCTCTTCTGATTCAGACGCTTCAATAGCGCTTGTGTCCTTCATCTAGTCGGCGTACTGTGCGTAGGTGAGGTGGTCTCGACCAGGCTCAGTCATGGCTCCTTCGCTGCGTGCCCGGATCAGCTGTAGGGTCTGCAACACCTTGGTGATGTCGTCCTTGCGGGCGTTGGCAGTCAGGTCGGGCAGCTGGATGGGACGCCCGATGACGGGGTTGAAGGCCCTGCCGGGCCGGGCCTTGGCCAGCTTGTTGACCCGGCGGTAGACGGTCGGCTGGGAGGTCGCCTCCTGCCCCTCCCCACCCCGGCCCGACGCCAGGCCCAGGGCCTCCCCCCTCCGGCCCGACGGCACCTTCTCCCGGATCCAGGCGAAGCACTCGTCCAGGGGGTTCCACTGGCCCCACAGCTGGTAGAACGTCATTGGCAGGGTGGGGGCAGGGGTGGGGGGGCTCGCCCTGCAGAGGGAGGGAACGGGAGAGAGAGCGAGAGAGGGAGAGATGGAGAGAGAGAGAGAGAGAGGCACCCGCGCACACAAACCGAGGGGGCAATGGGGGAGGGGGCTGAGGGACGGAAGTCAGACACATCGCCACCAACACACACCCAGCTCTGCTTCTCACCTTCTGCTGTCAATTTGGTCCGACGGTGTAGAGCGAGCTTCACTCTGTGTCTAACCCTGTGCTGTACCTGCCCTGGGAGTGTTTGATGGGACAGTGTAGAGGGAGCTTTACTCTGTATCTAACCCGTGCTGTACCTGCCCTGGGAGTGTTTGATGGGACAGTGTAGAGGGAGCTTTACTCTGTATCTAACCCCCTGTACCTGCCCTGGGAGTGTTTGATGGGACAGTGTAGAGAGAGCTTTACTCTGTATCTAACCCCCTGTACCTGCCCTGGGAGTGTTTGATGGGACAGTGTAGAGGGAGCTTTACTCTGTATCTAACCCCCTGTACCTGCCCTGGGAGTGTTTGATGGGACAGTGTAGAGGGAGCTTTACTCTGTATCTAACCCCCTGTACCTGTCCTGGGAGTGTTTGATGGGACAGTGTAGAGAGAGCTTTACTCTGTATCTAACCCCCTGTACCTGCCCTGGGAGTGTTTGATGGGACAGTGTAGAGGGAGCTTTACTCTGTATCTAACCCCCTGTACCTGTCCTGGGAGTGTTTGATGGGACAGTGTAGAGGGAGCTTTACTCTGTATCTAACCCGCTGTACCTGCCCTGGGTCTGTTTGATGGGACAGTGCAGAGGGAGCTTTATTCTGTATCTAACCCATGCTGTACCTGTCCTGGGAGTGTTTGATGGGACAGTAGAGGGAGCTTTACTCTGTATCGAACCCCCTGTACCTGCCCTGGGAGTGTTTGATGGGGCAGTGTAGGGGGAGCTTTACTCTGTATCTAACCCGTGCTGTACCTGCCCTGGGAGTGTTTGATGGGACAGTGCAGAGGGAGCTTTACTCTGTATCTAACCCCGTGCTGTACCTGCCCTGGGAGTGTTTGATGGGACAGTAGAGGGAGCTTTACTCTGTATCTAACCCGTGCTGTACCTGCCCCGGGAGTGTTTGATGGGACAGTGTAGAGGGAGCTTTACTCTGTATCTAACCCCGTGCTGTACCTGCCCTGGGAGTGTTTGATGGGACAGTGTAGGGGGAGCTTTACTCTGTATCTAACCCCCTGTACCTGCCCTGGGAGTGTTTGATGGGACAGTGTAGAGGGAGCTTTACTCTGTATCTAACCCCGTGCTGTACCTGCCCTGGGTGTGTGTGATGGGACAGTGTAGAGGGAGCTTTACTCTGTATCTAACCCCCTGTACCTGCCCTGGGAGTGTTTGATGGGACAGTGTAGAGGGAGCTTTACTCTGTATCTAACCCCCTGTACCTGCCCTGGGAGTGTTTGATGGGACAGTGTAGCGGGAGCTTTACTCTGTATCTAACCCCCTGTACCTGCCCTGGGAGTGTTTGATGGGACAGTGTAGGGGGAGCTTTACTCTGTATCTAACCCGTGCTGTACCTGCCCTGGGAGTGTTTGATGGGACAGTGTAGAGGGAGCTTTACTCTGTATCTAACCCCCTGTACCTGCCCTGGGAGTGTTTGATGGGACAGTGTAGAGGGAGCTTTACTCTGTATCTAACCCCCTGTACCTGCCCTGGGAGTGTTTGATGGGACAGTGTAGGGGGAGCTTTACTCTGTATCTAACCCGTGCTGTACCTGCCCTGGGAGTGTTTGATGGAACAGTGTAGAGGGAGCTTTACTCTGTATCTAACCCTCTGTACCTGTCCTGGGAGTGTTTGATGGAACAGTGTAGAGCGAGCTGCACTCTGTATCTAACCCCCTGTACCTGCCCTGGGAGTGTTTGATGGGACAGTGTAGGGGGAGCTTTACTCTGTATCTAACCCCCTGTACCTGCCCTGGGAGTGTTTGATGGGACGGTGTAGAGGGAGCTTTACTCTGTATCTAACCCCCTGTACCTGCCCTGGGAGTGTTTGATGGGACAGTGTAGAGGGAGCTTTACTCTGTATCTAACCCGTGCTGTACCTGCCCTGGGAGTGTTTGATGGGACAGTGTAGAGGGAGCTTTACTCTGCATCTAACCCGTGCTGTATCTGCCCTGGGAGTGTTTGATGGGACAATGTAGGGGGAGCTTTACTCTGTATCTAACCCCCTGTACCTGTCCTGGGAGTGTTTGATGGGACAATGTAGGGGGAGCTTTACTCTGTATCTAACCCGTGCTGTACCTGCCCTGGGAGTGTTTGATGGGACAGTGTAGGGGGAGCTTTACTCTGTATCTAACCCCCTGTACCTGCCCTGGGAGTGTTTGATGGGACAGTGTAGGGGGAGCTTTACTCTGTATCTAACCCGTGCTGTACCTGCCCTGGTAGTGTTTGATGGGACAGTGTAGAGGGAGCTTTACTCTGTATCTAACCCCCTGTACCTACCCTGGGAGTGTTTGATGGGACAGTGTAGAGGGAGCTTTACTCTGTATCTAACCCCCTGTACCTGCCCTGGGAGTGTTTGATGGGACAGTGTAGAGGGAGCTTTACTCTGTATCTAACCCCCTGTACCTACCCTGGGAGTGTTTGATGGGACAGTGTAGGGGGAGCTTTACTCTGTATCTAACCCTGTGCTGTACCTGCCCTGGGAGTGTTTGATGGGACAGTGTAGGGGGAGCTTTACTCTGTATGATTGGGACGGTTGATGGAGAGATGTGGACGGAGCATGTCACTAACAGAATGATGTTCACCGCTGATCGTGGCAACTGGCCCAGGATGTTTTGTGCACGACTGTCCAGCAAACACTCAGAAACGACACTCATCGTCTTGCAATCGTTTATAAAAAGGGAGCTTTTATTCCTGGACCAGACTGGCCAGACGCACTGTGAGTGATTTGTTTTATTGGTTGGTGGGTTTTTTTTGTGAGAGAAGGTGGGGAGGGGGGGAGGGTCTTTTTTTTTTTTCCTCTTCTGATTCAGACGCTTCAATAGCGCTTGTGTCCTTCATCTAGTCGGCGTACTGTGCGTAGGTGAGGTGGTCTCGACCAGGCTCAGTCATGGCTCCTCCGCTGCGTGCCCGGATCAGCTGTAGGGTCTGCAACACCTTGGTGATGTCGTCCTTGCGGGCGTTGGCAGTCAGGTCGGGCAGCTGGATGGGACGCCCGATGACGGGGTTGAAGGCCCTGCCGGGCCGGGCCTTGGCCAGCTTGTTGACCCGGCGGTAGACGGTCGGCTGGGAGGTCGCCTCCTGCCCCTCCCCACCCCGGCCCGACGCCAGGCCCAGGGCCTCCCCCCTCCGGCCCGACGGCACCTTCTCCCGGATCCAGGCGAAGCACTCGTCCAGGGGGTTCCACTGGCCCCACAGCTGGTAGAACGTCATTGGCAGGGTGGGGGCAGGGGTGGGGGGGCTCGCCCTGCAGAGGGAGGGAAAGGGAGAGAGAGCGAGAGAGGGAGAGATGGAGAGAGAGAGAGAGAGGCACCCGCGCACACACACCGAGGGGGCAATGGGGGAGGGGGCTGAGGGACGGAAGTCAGACACATCGCCACCAACACACACCCAGCTCTGCTTCTCACCTTCTGCTGTCCATTTGGTCCGACGGTGTAGAGCGAGCTTTACTCTGTGTCTAACCTCCTGTACCTGACCTGGGAGTGTTTGATGGGACAGTGTAGAGGGAGCTTTACTCTGTGTCTAACCCCCTGTACCTGCCCTGGGAGTGTTTGATGGGACAGTGTAGAGGGAGCTTTACTCTGTATCTAACCCCGTGCTGGACCTGCCCTGGGAGTGTTTGATGGGACAGTGTAGAGGGAGCTTTACTCTGTATCTAACCCCCTGTACCTGCCCTGGGAGTGTTTGATGGGACAGTGTCGAGGGAGCTTTACTCTGTATCTAACCCCCTGTACCTGCGCTGGGAGTGTTTGATGGAACAGTGTAGAGGGAGCTTTACTCAGTATCTAACCCCCTGTACCTGCCCTGGGAGTGTTTGATGGGACAGTATAGAGGGAGCTTTACTCTGTATCTAACCCCCAGTACCTGCCCTGGGAGAGTTTGATGGGACAGTGTAAATGGAGCTTTACTCTGTATCTAACCCCCTGTACCTGCCCTGAGAGTGTTTGATGGGACAGTGTAGAGGGAGCTTTACTCTGTATCTAACCCATGCTGTACTTGTCCTGGGAGTGTGTGATGGGACAGTGGAGAGGGAGCTTTACTCTGTATCTAACCCATGCTGTACCTGCCCTGGGAGTGTTTGATGGGACAATGTAGAGGGAGCTTTACTCTGTATCGAACCGCCTGTACCTGCCCTGGGAGTGTTTGATGGGACAGTGTAGAGGGAGCTTTACTCTGTATCTAACCCCCTGTACCTGCCCTGGGAGTGTTTGATGGGACAGTGTAGAGGGAGCTTTACTCTATATCTAACCCCCTGTACCTGCCCTGGGAGTGTTTGATGGGACAGTGTAGAGGGAGCTTTACTCTGTATCTAACCCCCTGTACCTGCCCTGGGAGTGTTTGATGGGACAGTGTAGAGGGAGCTTTACTCTGTATCTAACCCCCTGCAGCAGTCCTGGGAGTGTTTGATGGGACAGTGTAGAGGGAGCTTTACTCTGTATCTAACCCGTGCTGTACCTGCCTTGGGAGTGTTTGATGGGACAGTGCAGAGGGAGCTTTACTCTGTATCTAACCCCCTGTACCTGCCCTGGGAGTGTTTGATGGGACAGTGTAGAGGGAGCTTTACTCTGTATCTAACCCCATGCTGTACCTGCCCTGGGAGTGTTTGATGGGACAGTGTAGAGGGAGCTTTACACTGTATCTAACCCCGTGCTGTACCTGTCGTGGGAGTGTTTGATGGGACAGTGTAGAGGGAGCTTTACTCTGTATCTAACCCCCTGTACCAGTCCTGGGAGTGTGTGATGGGACAGTGTAGAGGGAGCTTTACTCTGTATCTAACCGCCTGTACCTGCCCTGGGAGTGTTTGATGGGACAGTGTAGAGGGAGCTTTACTCTGTATCTAACCCCCTGTACCTGCCCTGGGAGTCTTTGATGGGACAGTGTAGAGGGAGCTTTACTCTGTATCTAACCCGTGCTGTACCTGCCTTGGGAGTGTTTGATGGGACAGTGCAGAGGGAGCTTTACTCTGTATCTAACCCCCTGTACCTGCCCTGGGAGTGTTTGATGGGACAGTGTAGAGGGAGCTTTACTCTGTATCTAACCCCGTGCTGTACCTGCCCTGGGAGTGTTTGATGGGACAGTGTAGAGGGAGCTTTACTCTGTATCTAACCCCGTGCTGTTTCTGCCCTGGGAGTGTTTGATTGGACAGTGTAGAGGGAGCTTACTCTGTATCTAACCCCGTGCTGTACCTGCCCTGGGAGTGTTTGATGGGACAGTGTAGAGGGAGCTTTACTCTGTATCTAACCCCCTGTACCTGCCCTGGGAGTGTTTGATGGGACAGTGTAGAGGGAGCTTTACTCTGTATCTACCCCCCTGTACCTGCCCTGGGAGTGTTTGATGGGACAGTGTAGAGGGAGCTTTACTCTGTATCTAACCCCCTGTACCTGCCCTGGGAGTGTTTGATGGGACAGTGTAGAGGGAGCTTTACTCTGTATCTAACCCCCTGTACCTGCCCTGGGAGTGTTTGATGGGACAGTGTAGAGGGAGCTTTACTCTGTATCTAACCCCGTGCTGTACCTGCCCTGGGAGTATTTGATGGGACAGTGTAGAGGGAGCTTTACTCTGTATCTAACCCATGCTGTACCTGCCCTGGGAGTGTTTGATGGGACAGTGTCGAGGGAGCTTTACTCTGTATCTAACCCGTGCTGCACCTGTCCTGGGAGTGTTTGATGGGACAATGGAGAGGGGGATTTACTCTGTATCTAACCCCGTGCTGTACCTGCCCTGGGAGTGTTTGATGGGACAGTGTAGAGTGAGTGTTACTCTGTATTGAACCCGTGATGTACCTGCCCTGGGAGTGAGTGATGGGACAGTGTTGAGGGAGCTTTACTCTGTTCTAACCCGTGCTGTATCTTCCCGGGGAGTATTTGATGGGACTGTGCGGAGGGAGCTTTACTCTGTATCTAACCCCCTGTACCTGCCCTGGGAGTGTTTGATGGGACAGTGTAGAGGGAGCTTTACTCTGTATCTAACCCGTGCTGTACCTGCCTTGGGAGTGTTTGATGGGACAGTGTAGAGGGAGCTTTACTCTGTATCTAACCCCGTGCTGTACCTGCCCTGGGAGTGTTTGATGGGACAGTGTAGAGGGAGCTTTACTCTGTATCTAACCCCCTGTACCTGCCCTGGGAGTGTTTGATGGGACAGTGTAGAGGGAGCTTCACTCTGTATCTAACCCCCTGTACCTGCCCTGGGACTGTTTGATGGGACAGTGTAGAGGGAGCTTTACTCTGTATCTAACGCCCTGTACCTGCCCTGGGAGTGTTTGATGGGACAGTGTAGAGGGAGCTTTACTCTGTATCTAACCCGTGCTGTGCCTGCCCTGGGAGTGTTTGATGGGACAGTGTAGTGGGAGCTTTACTCTGTATCTAACCCCGTGCTGTACCTGCCCGGGGAGTGTTTGATGGGACAGTGTAGAGGGAGCTTTACTCTGTATCTAACCCATGCTGTACCTGCCCTGGGAGTGTTTGATGGGACAGTGTCGAGGGAGCTTTACTCTGTATCTAACCCGTGCTGCACCTGTCCTGGGAGTGTTTGATGGGACAATGGAGAGGGGGATTTACTCTGTATCTAACCCCGTGCTGTACCTGCCCTGGGAGTGTTTGATGGGACAGTGTAGAGTGAGTGTTACTCTGTATTGAACCCGTGATGTACCTGCCCTGGGAGTGTTTGATGGGATTGCTACCAGTGCCACGTGCTAGTCAGAGTAGGAATCGCAGGATAGCTCAGATGAATACGTGGCTTGAGCAATGGTGCAGCAGGGAGGGATTCAAATTCCTGGGGCATTGGAACCGGTTCTGGGGGAGGTGGGACCAGTACAATCCGGACGGTCTGCACCTGGGCAGAATCGGAACCAATGTCCTCGGGGGAGTGTTTGCTAGTGCTGTTGGGGAGGAGTTAAACTAATATGGCAGGGGGATGGGAACCAATGCAGGGAGATAGAGGGAAACAAAAAGGAGGCAAAAACAAAAGACAGAAAGGAGATGAGGAAAAGTGGAGGGCAGAGAAACCCAAGGCAAAGAACAAAAAGGGCCATTGTACAGCAAAATTCTAAAAGGACAGAGGGTGTTAAAAAAACAAGCCTAAAGGCTTTGTGTCTTAATGCAAGGAGTATCCGCAATAAGGTAGATGAATTAACTGTGCAAATAGATGTTAACAAATATGATGTGATTGGGATTACGGAGACGTGGCTCCAGGATGAGCAGGGCTGGGAACTCAACATCCAGGGGTATTCAACATTCAGGAAGGATAGAATAAAAGGAAAAGGAGGTGGGGTAGCATTGCTGGTTAAGGAGGAGATTAAGGCAATAGTTAGGAAGGACATTAGCTTGGATGATGTGGAATCTATATGGGTAGAGCTGCAGAACACCAAAGGGCAAAAAACGTTAGTGGGAGTTGTGTACAGACCTCCAAACAGTAGTAGTGATGTTGGGGAGGGCATCAAACAGGAAATTAGGGGTGCGTGCAATAAAGGTGCAGCAGTTATAATGGGTGACTTTAATATGCACATAGATTGGGCTAACCAAACTGGAAGCAATACGGTGGAGGAGGATTTTCTGGAGTGCATAAGGGATGGTTTTTTAGACCAATATGTCGAGGAACCAACTAGGGGGGAGGCCATCTTAGACTGGGTGTTATGTAATGAGAAAGGATTAATTAGCAATCTCGTTGTGCGAGGCCCCTTGGGGAAGAGTGACCATAATATGGTGGAATTCTGCATTAGGATGGAGAATGAAACAGTTAATTCAGAGACCATGGTCCAGAACTTAAAGAAGGCTAACTTTGAAGGTATGAGGCGTGAATTGGCTGAGATGGATTGGCGAATGATACTTAAGGGGTTGACTGTGGATGGGCAATGGCAGACATTTAGAGACCGCATGGATGAACTACAACAATTGTACATTCCTGTCTGGCATAGAAATAAAAAAGGGAAGGTGGCTCAACCGTGGCTATCAAGGGAAATCAGGGATAGTATTAAAGCCAAGGAAGTGGCATACAAATTGGCCAGAAATAGCAGCGAACCTGGGGACTGGGAGAAATTTAGAACTCAGCAGAGGAGGACAAAGGGTTTGATTAGGGCAGGGAAAATGGAGTATGAGAAGAAGCTTGCAGGGAACATTAAGACGGATTGCAAAAGTTTCTATAGATATGTAAAGAGAAAAAGGTTAGTAAAGACAAACGTAGGTCCCCTGCAGTCAGAATCAGGGGAAGTCATAACGGGGAACAAAGAAATGGCGGACCAATTAAACAAGTACTTTGGTTCGGTATTCACGAAGGAGGACACGAACAACCTTCCGGTTATAAAAGGGGTCGGGGGGTCTAGTAAGGAGGAGGAACTGAGGGAAATCCTTATTAGCCGGGAAATTGTGTTGGGGAAATTGATGGGATTGAAGGCCGATAAATCCCCAGGGCCTGATGGACTGCATCCCAGAGTACTTAAGGAGGTGGCCTTGGAAATAGTGGATGCGTTGACAGTCATTTTCCAACATTCCATTGACTCTGGATCAGTTCCTATGGAGTGGAGGGTAGCCAATGTAACCCCACTTTTTAAAAAAGGAGGGAGAGAGAAAACAGGGAATTATAGACCGGTCAGCCTGACATCGGTACTGGGTAAAATGATGGAATCAATTATTAAGGATGTCATAGCAGTGCATTTGGAAAGAGGTGACATGATAGGTCCAAGTCAGCATGGATTTGTGAAAGGGAAATCATGCTTGACAAATCTTCTGGAATTTTTTGAGGATGTTTCCAGTAGAGTGGATAAGGGAGAACCAGTTGATGTGGTATATTTGGACTTTCAGAAGGCGTTCGACAAGGTCCCACACAAGAGATTGATGTGCAAAGTTAGAGCACATGGGATTGGGGGTAGTGTACTGACATGGATTGAGAACTGGTTGTCAGACAGGAAGCAAAGAGTAGGAGTAAATGGGTACTTTTCAGAATGGCAGGCAGTGACTAGTGGGGTACCGCAGGGTTCTGTGCTGGGGCCCCAGCTGTTTACACTGTACATTAATGATTTAGATGAGGGGATTGAGTGTAGTATCTCCAAGTTTGCGGATGACACTAAGTTGGGTGGCAGTGTGAGCTGCGAGGAGGATGCTGTGAGGCTGCAGAGCGACTTGGATAGGTTAGGTGAGTGGGCAAATGCATGGCAGATGAAGTATAATGTGGATAAATGTGAGGTTATCCACTTTGGTGGTAAAAACAGAGAGACAGACTATTATCTGAATGGTGACAGATTAGGAAAAGGGGAGGTGCAAAGAGACCTGGGTGTCATGGTACATCAGTCACTGAAGGTTGGCATGCAGGTGCAGCAGGCGGTTAAGAAAGCAAATGGCATGTTGGCCTTCATAGCAAGGGGATTTGAGTACAGGGGCAGGGAGGTGTTGCTACAGTTGTACAGGGCATTGGTGAGGCCACACCTGGAGTATTGTGTACAGTTTTGGTCTCCTAACCTGAGGAAGGACATTCTTGCTATTGAGGGAGTGCAGCGAAGGTTCACCAGACTGATTCCCGGGATGGCGGGACTGACCTATCAAGAAAGACTGGATCAACTGGGCTTGTATTCACTGGAGTTCAGAAGAATGAGAGGGGACCTCATAGAAACATATAAAATTCTGACGGGGTTAGACAGGTTAGATGCAGGAAGAATGTTCCCAATGTTGGGGAAGTCCAGAACCAGGGGTCACAGTCTAAGGATAAGGGGTAAGCCATTTAGGACCGAGATGCGGAGGAACTTCTTCACCCAGAGAGTGGTGAACCTGTGGAATTCTCTACCACAGAAAGTTGTTGAGGCCAATTCACTAAATATATTCAAAAAGGAGTTAGATGAGGTCCTTACTACTAGGGGGATCAAGGGGTATGGCGAGAAAGCAGGAATGGGGTACTGAAGTTGAATGTTCAGCCATGAACTCATTGAATGGCGGTGCAGGCTAGAAGGGCCGAATGGCCTACTCCTGCACCTATTTTCTATGTTTCTATGTTTCTATGACAGTGTAGAGGGAGCTTTACTCTGTTCTAACCCGTGCTGTATCTTCCCTGGGAGTATTTGATGGGACTGTGTGGAGGGAGCTTTACTCTGCATCTAACCCCCTGTACCTGCCCTGGGAGTGTTTGATGGGACAGTGTAGAGGGAGCTTTACTCTGTATCTAACCCGTGCTGTACCTGCCTTGGGAGTGTTTGATGGGACAGTGCAGAGGGAGCTTTACTCTGTATCTAACCCCATGCTGTACCTGCCCTGGGAGTGTTTGATGGGACAGTGTAGAGGGAGCTTTACTCTCTATCTAACCCCGTGCTGTACCTGCCCTGGGAGTGTTTGATGGGACAGTGTAAACATAGAAACAGAGAAAATAGGTGCAGGAGCAGGCCATTCAGCCCTTCTAGCCTGCACCGCCATTCAATGAGTTCATGGCTGAACATGAAACTTCAGTACCCACTTCCTGCTTTCACGCCATACCCCTTGATCCCCCGAGTAGTAAGGACTTCATCTAACTCCCTTTTGAATATATTTAGTGAATTGGCCTCAACTACTTCCTGTGGTAGAGAATTCCACAGGTTCACCACTCTCTGGGTGAAGAAGTTTCTCCTTATCTCGGTCCTAAATGGCTTACCCCTTATCCTTAGACTGTGACCCCTGGTTCTGGACTTCCCCAACATTGGGAACATTCTTCCTGCATCCAACCTGTCCAAACCCGTCAGAATTTTAAACGTTTCTATGAGGTCCCCTCTCACTCTTCTGAACTCCAGTGAATACAAGCCCAGTTGATCCAGTCTCTCTTGATAGGTCAGTCCCACCATCCCGGGAATCAGTCTGGTGAATCTTCGCTGCACTCCCTCAATAGCAAGTATGTCCTTCCTCAAGTTAGGAGACCAAAACTGTACACAATACGCCAGGTGTGGCCTCACCAAGGCCCTGTACAACTGTAGCAACACCTACCTGCCCCTGTACTCAAATCCCCTCGCTATGATGGCCAACATGCCATTTGCTTTCTTAACCGCCTGCTGTACCTGCATGCCAACCTTCAATGACTGATGTACCATGACACCCAGGTCTCGTTGCACCTTCCCTTTTCCTAATCTGTCACCATTCAGATAATAGTCTGTCTCTCTGTTTTTACCACCAAAATGGATAACCTCACATTTATCCACATTATACTTCATCTGCCACGCATTTGCCCACTCACCTAACCTATCCAAGTCACTCTGTAGCCTCATAGCATCCTCCTCGCAGCTCACACTGCCACCCAACTTAGTGTCATCCGCAAATTTGGAGATACTACATTTAATCCCCTCGTCTAAATCATTAATGTACAATGTAAACAGCTGGGGCCCCAGCACAGAACCCTGCGGTACCCCACTAGTCACTGCCTGCCATTCCGAAAAGTACCCATTTACTCCTACTCTTTGCTTCCTGTCTGACAACCAGTTCTCAATCCACGTCAGCACACTACCCCCAATCCCATGTGCTTTAACTTTGCACATTAATCTCCTGTGTGGGACCTTGTCGAAAGCCTTCTGAAAGTCCAAATATACCACATCAACTGGTACTCCTTTGTCAACTTTATTGGAAACATCCTCAAAAAATTCCAGAAGATTTGTCAAGCATGATCTCCCTTTCACAAATCCATGCTGACTTGGACCTATCATGTCACCATTTTCCAAATGCGCTGCTATGACATCCTTAATAATTGATTCCATCATTTTACCCACTACTGAGGTCAGGCTGACCGGTCTATAATTCCCTGCTTTCTCTCTCCCTCCTTTTTTAAAAAGTGGGGTTACATTGGCTACCCTCCACTCGATAGGAACTGATCCAGAGTCAATGGAATGTTGGAAAATGACTGTCAATGCATCCGTTATTTCCAAGGCCACCTCCTTAAGTACTCTGGGATGCAGTCCATCAGGCCCTGGGGATTTATCGGCCTTCAATCCCATCAATTTCCCCAACACAATTTCCCGACTAATAAAGATTTCCCTCAGTTCCTCCTCCTTAATAGACCCTCTGACCACTTTTATATCCGGAAGGTTGTTTGTGTCCTCCTTAGTGAATACTGAACCAAAGTACTTGTTCAATTGGTCTGCCATTTCTTTGTTCCCCGTTATGACTTCCCCTGATTCTGACTGCAGGGGACCTACGTTTGTCTTTACTAACCTTTTTCTCTTTACATACCTATAGAAACTTTTGCAATCCGCCTTAATGTTCCCTGCAAGCTTCTTCTCGTACTCCATTTTCCCTGCCCTCATCAAACCCTTTGTCCTCCTCTGCTGAGTTCTAAATTTCTCCCAGTCCCCAGGTTCGCTGCTATTTCTGGCCAATTTGTATGCCATTTCCTTGGCTTTAATACTATCCCTGATTTCCCTAGATAGCCACGGTTGAGCCACCTTCCCTTTTTTATTTTTACGCCAGATAGGAATGTACAATTGTTGTAATTCATCCATGCGGTCTCTAAATGTCTGCCATTGCCCATCCACAGTCAACCCCTTAAGTATCATTAGCCAATCTATCTTAGCCAATTCATGCCTCATACCTTCAAAGTTACCCTTCTTTAAGTTCTGGACCATGGTCTCTGAATTAACTGTTTCATTCTCCATCCTAATGCAGAATTCCACCATATTATGGTCACTCTTCCCCAAGGGGCCTCACACAACGAGATTGCTAATTAATCCTCTCTCATTACACAACATCCAGTCTAAGATGGCCTCCCCCCTAGTTGGTTCCTCGACATATTGGTCGAGAAAACGATCCCTTATGCATTCCAGGAAATCCTCCTCCACCGTATTGCTTCCAGTTTGGCTAGCCCAATCTATGTGCATATTAAAGTCACCCATTATAACTGCTGCACCTTTATTGCATGCACTCCTAATTTCCTGTTTGATGCCCTCCCCAACATCACTACTACTGTTTGGAGGTCTGTACACAACTCCCACTAACGATTTTTGCCCTTCAGTGTTCTGCAGCTCTACCCATATAGATTCCACATCATCCAAGCTAATGTCTTTCCTAACTATTGCATTAATCTCCTCTTTAACCAGCAATGCTACCCCACCTCCTTTTCCTTTTATTCTATCCTTCCTGAATGTTGAATACCCCTGGATGTTGAGTTCCCAGCCCTGATCATCCTGGAGCCACGTCTCCGTAATCCCAATCACATCATATTTGTTAACATCTATTTGCACAATTAATTCATCCACCTTATTGCGGATACTCCTTGCATTAAGACACAAAGCCTTCAGGCTTGCTTTTTTAACACCCTTTGTCCTTTTAGAATTTTGCTGTACAGTGGCCCTTTTTGTTCTTTGCCTTGGGTTTCTCTGCCCTCCACTTTTCCTCATCTCCTTTCTGTCTTTTGCTTTTGCCTCATTTTTGTCTCCCTCTGTCTCCCTGTATAGATTCCCATCCCCCTGCAATATTAGTTTAACTCCTCCCCAACAGCATTAGCAAACACTCCCCCTAGGACATTGGTTCCGGACCTGCCCAGGTGCAGACCGTCCGGTTTGTACTGGTCCCACCTCCCCCAGAACCGGTTCCAATGCCCCAAGAATTTGAATCCCTCCCTGCTGCACCACTGCTCAAGCCATGTATTCATCTGCGCTATCCTGCGATTCCTACTCTGACTAGCACGTGGCACTGGTAGCAATCCCGAGATTACTACTTTTGAGGTCCGACTTTTTAATTTAGCTCCTAGCTCCTTAAATTCTTTTCGTAGAGGGAGCTTTACTCTGTATCTAACGCTGTGCTGTACCTGCCCTGGGAGTGTTTGATGGGACAGTGTAGAGGGAGCTTTACTCTGTATCTAACCCCCTGTACCTGTCCTGGGAGTGTTTGATGGGACAGTGTAGAGGGAGCTTTACTCTGTATCTAACCCTGTGCTGTACCTGCCCTGGGAGTGTTTGATGGGACAGTGTAGAGGGAGCTTTACTCTGTATCTAACCCCCTGTACCTGTCCTGGGAGTGTTTGATGGGACAGTGTAGAGGGAGCTTTACTCTGTATCTAACCGCCTGTACCTGCCCTGGGAGTGTTTGATGGGACAGTGTAGAGCGAGCTTTACTCTGTATCTAACCCCCTGTACCTGCCCTGGGAGTGTTTGATGGGACAGTGTAGAGGGAGCTTTACTCTCTATCTAACCCCCTGTACCTGCCCTGGGAGTGTTTGATGGGACAGTATAGAGGGAGCTTTACTCTGTATCTAACCCCCTATACCTGCCCTGGGAGTGTTTGATGGGACAGTGTAGAGGGAGCTTTACTCTGTATCTAACCCGTGTTGTACCTGCCCTGGGAGTGTTTGATGGGACAGTGTAGAGGGAGCTTTACTCTGTATCTAACCCCGTGCTGTACCTGCCCTGGGAGTGTTTGATGGGACAGTGTAGAGGGAGCTTTACTCTGTATCTAACCCCCTGTACCTGCCCTGGGAGTGTTTGATGGGACAGTGTAGAGGGAGCTTTACTCTGTATCTAACCCCGTGCTGTACCTGCCCTGGGAGTGTTTGATGGGACAGTGTAGTGGGAGCTTTACTCTGTATCTAACCCATGCTGTACCTGCCCTGGGAGTGTTTGATGGGACAGTGTCGAGGGAGCTTTACTCTGTATCTAACCCGTGCTGCACCTGTGCTAGGAGTGTTTGATGGGACAATGGAGAGGGGGATTTACTCTGTATCTAACCCGTGCTGTACCTGCCCTGGGAGTATTTGATGGGACAGTGTAGAGTGAGTGTTACTCTGTATTGAACCCGTGATGTACATGCACTGGGAGTGAGTGATGGGACAGTGTAGAGGGAGCTTTACTCTGTTCTAACCCGTGCTGTATCTTCCCTGGGAGTATTTGATGGGACAGTGTGGAGGGAGCTTTACTCTGTATCTAACCCCCTGTACCTGCCCTGGGAGTGTTTGATGGGACAGTGTAGAGGGAGCTTTCCTGTGTATCCAACCCCCTGTACCTGCCCTGGGAGTGTTTGATGGGACAGTGTAGAGGGAGCTTTACTCTGTATCTAACCCATGCTGTACCTGCCCTGGGAGTGTTTGATGGGACAGTGTAGAGGGAGCTTTACTCTGTATCTAACCCGTGCTGCACCTGTCCTGGGAGTGTTTGATGGGACAATGGAGAGGGGGATTTACTCTGTATCTAACCCCGTGCTGTACCTGCCCTGGGAGTGTTTGATGGGACAGTGTAGAGTGAGCGTTACTCTGTATTGAACCCGTGATGTACCTGCCCTGGGAGTGAGTGATGGGACAGTGTAGAGGGAGCTTTACTCTGTTCTAACCCATGCTGCACCTGCCCTGGGAGTGTTTGATGGGACAGTGTAGAGGGAGCTTTACTCTGCATCTAACCCGTGCTGTATCTGCCCTGGGATTGTTTGATGGGACAACATAGAGGGAGCTTTACTCTGTATCTCACCCTGTGCTGTACCTGCCCTGGGAGTGTTTGATGGGACAATGTAGAGGGAGCTTTACTCTGTATCTAACCCGTGCTGTACCTGCCCTGGGAATGTTTGATGGGACAGTGTAGAGGGAGCTTTACTCTGTATCTAACCCTGTGCTGTACCTGCCCTGGGAGTGTTTGATGGGACAGTGTCGAGGGAGATTTACTCTGTATCTAACCCCGTGGTGTACCTGCCCTGGGAGTGTTTGATGGGGCAGTGTCGAGGGAGCTTTACTCTGTATCTAACACGTGCTGTACCTGCCCTGGGAATGTTTGACGGGGCAGTGTAGAGGGAGCTTTACTCTGTATCTAACCCATGCTGTACCTGCCATGGGAGTGTTTGATGGGGCAGTGTAGAGGGAGCTTTACTCTGTATCTAACCCATGCTGTACCTGCCATGGGAGTGTTTGATGGGGCAGTGTAGAGGGAGCTTTACTCTGTATCTAACCCATGCTCTACCTGCCCTGGGATTGTTTGACGAGACAGTGTAGAGGGAGCTTTACTCTGTATCTAACCCGTGCTGTACCTGCCTTGAGAGTGTTTGACAGGACAGAGTAGAGAGAGCTTTACTCTGTATCTAATCTGTGCTGCACCTGCCCTGGGTGTGTTTGATGGGACAATGTAGAGGGAGCTTTACTCTGTATCTAACCCATGCTGTACCTGCCCTGGGAGTGTTTGATGGGACAGTGTAGAGTGAGCGTTACTCTGTATCGAACCCGTTCTGTACCTGCCCTGGGAGTGTTTGATGGGACAGTGTAGATGGAGCTTTCCTCTGTATCTAACCCATGCTATATCTGCCCTGGGATTGTTTGATGGGACAATATAGAGGGAGCTTTACTCTGTATCTCACCCTGTGCTGTACCTGCCCTGGGAGTGTTTGATGGGACAGTGTAGAGGGAGGTTTACTCTGCATCTAACCCGTGCCGTACCTGCCCTGGGAGTGTTTGATGGGACAGTGTAGAGGGAGCTTTACTCTGTATCTAACCCCGTGCTGTACCTGCCCTGGGAGTGTTTGATGGGGCAGTGTAGAGGGAGCTTTACTCTGTCTCTAACCCGTGCTGTACCTGCCCTGGGAGTGTTTGACAGGACAGTTTGGAGGGAGCTTTACTCTGTATCTAACCCGTGCTGTACCTGCCCTGGGAGTGTTTGATGGGACAGTGTAGAGGGAGCTTTACTCTGTATCTAACCCCCTGTACCTGCCCTGGGAGTGTTTGATGGGACAGTGCAGAGGGAGCTTTACTCTGTATCTAACCCCCTGTACCTGCCCTGGGAGTGTTTGATGGGACAGTGTAGAGGGAGCTTTACTCTGTATCTAACCCCCTGTACCTGCCCTGGGAGTGTTTGATGGGACAGTGCAGAGGGAGCTTTACTCTGTATCTAACCCCCTGTACCTGCCCTGGGAGTGTTTGATGGGACAGTGTAGAGGGAGCTTTACTCTGTATCTAATCCATGCTGTACCTGTCCTGGGAGTGTTTGATCGGACAGTAGAGGGAGCTTTACTCTGTATCTAACCCGTGCTGTACCTGCTCTGGGAGTGTTTGATGGGACAGTGTAGAGGGAGCTTTACTCTGTATCTAACCCCGTGCTGTACCTGCCCTGGGAGTGTTTGATGGGACAGTGTAAAGGAACTTTACTCTGTATCTAACCCGTACTGTACCTACCCTGGGAGTGTTTGATGGGACAGTGTAGAGGGAGCTTTACTCTGTATCTAACCCCGTGCTGTACCTGCCCTGGGAGTGTTTGATGGGACAGTGTAGAGGGAGCTTTACTCTGTATCTAACCCCGTGCTGCACCTGCCCTGGGATTGTTTGATGGGACAGTATAGAGGGAGCTTTACTCTGTATCGAACCCGTGCTGTACCTGCCCTGGGAGTGTTTGATGTGACAGTGTAGAGAGAGCTTTACTCTGTATCTAACCCATGCTGTACCTGCCCGGGAGTGTTTGATGGGACAGTGTAGAGGGAGCTTTACTCTGTATCTAACCCCGTGCTGTATCTGCCCTGGGATTCTTTGATGGGACAATATAGAGGGAGCTTTACTCTGTATCTAACCCGTGCTGTACCTGCTCTGGGAGTGTTTGATGGGACAGTGTAGAGGGAGCTTTACTCTGTATCTAACCCCGTGCTGTACCTGCCCTGGGAGTGTTTGATGGGACAGTGTAAAGGAACTTTACTCTGTATCTAACCCGTACTGTACCTACCCTGGGAGTGTTTGATGGGACAGTGTAGAGGGAGCTTTACTCTGTATCTAACCCCGTGCTGTACCTGCCCTGGGAGTGTTTGATGGGACAGTGTAGAGGGAGCTTTACTCTGTATCTAACCCCGTGCTGCACCTGCCCTGGGATTGTTTGATGGGACAGTATAGAGGGAGCTTTACTCTGTATCGAACCCGTGCTGTACCTGCCCTGGGAGTGTTTGATGTGACAGTGTAGAGAGAGCTTTACTCTGTATCTAACCCATGCTGTACCTGCCCGGGAGTGTTTGATGGGACAGTGTAGAGGGAGCTTTACTCTGTATCTAACCCCGTGCTGTATCTGCCCTGGGATTCTTTGATGGGACAATATAGAGGGAGCTTTACTCTGTATCTCACCCTGTGCTGTACCTGCCCTGGGAGTGTTTGATGGGACAATGTAGAGGGAGCTTTACTCTGTATCTAACCCGTGCTGTACCTGCCCTGGGAGTGTTTGATGGGACAGTGTAGAGTGAGTGTTACTCTGTATTGAACCCGTGATGTACCTGCCCTGGGAGTGAGTGATGGGACAGTGTAGAGGGAGCTTTACTCTGTTCTAACCCGTGCTGTATCTTCCCTGGGAGTATTTGATGGGACAGTGTGAAGGGATCTTTACTCTGTATCTAACCCCCTGTACCTGCCCTGGGAGTGTTTGATGGGACAGTGTAGAGGGAGCTTTACTGTGTATCCAACCCCCTGTACCTGCCCTGGGAGTGTTTGATGGGACAGTGTAGAGGGAGCTTTACTCTGTATCTAACCCCGTGCTGTACCTGCCCGGGGAGTGTTTGATGGGACAGTGTAGAGGGAGCTTTACTCTGTATCTAACCCATGCTGTACCTGCCCTGGGAGTGTTTGATGGGACAGTGTCGAGGGAGCTTTACTCTGTATCTAACCCGTGCTGCACCTGTCCTGGGAGTGTTTGATGGGACAATGGAGAGGGGGATTTACTCTGTATCTAGCCCCGTGCTGTACCTGCCCTGGGAATGTTTGATGGGACAGTGTAGAGTGAGCGTTACTCTGTATTGAACCCGTGATGTACCTGCCCTGGGAGTGAGTGATGGGACAGTGTAGAGGGAGCTTTACTCTGTATCTCACCCTGTGCTGTACCAGCCCTGGGAGTGTTTGCTGGGACAATGTAGAGGGAGCTTTACTCTGTATCTAACCCGTGCTGTACCTGCCCTGGGAGTGTTTGATGGGACAGTGTAGAGGGAGATTTACTCTGTATCTAACCCCGTGGTGTACCTGCCCTGGGAGTGTTTGATGGGGCAGTGTCGAGGGAGCTTTACTCTGTATCTAACCCGTGCTGTACCTGCCCTGGTAGTGTTTGATGGGACAGTGTCGAGGGAGCTTTACTCTGTATCTAACCCATGCTCTACCTGCCCTGGGATTGTTTGAAGAGACAGTGTAGAGGGAGCTTTACTCTGTATCTAACCAGTGCTGTACCTGCCCTGAGAGTGTTTGACAGGACAGAGTAGAGGGAGCTTTACTCTGTATCTAACCCGTGCTGTACCTGCCCTGGGTGTGTTTGATGGGGCAGTGTCGAGGGAGGTTTACTCTGTATCTAACCCGTGCTGTACCTGTCCTGGGAGTGTTTGACAGGACAGTGTAGAGGGAGCTTTACTCTGTATCTAACCCATGCTCTACCTGCCCTGGGATTGTTTGAAGAGACAGTGTAGAGGGAGCTTTACTCTGTATCTAACCAGTGCTGTACCTGCCCTGAGAGTGTTTGACAGGACAGAGTAGAGGGAGCTTTACTCTGTATCTAACCCGTGCTGTACCTGCCCTGGGTGTGTTTGATGGGACAATGTAGAGGGAGCTTTACTCTGTATCTAACCCATGCTGTACCTGCCCTGGGAGTGTTTGATGGGACAATGTAGAGTGAGCGTTACTCTGTATCTAACCCGTGCCGTACCTGCCCTGGGAGTGTTTGATGGGACAGTGTCGAGGGAGCTTTACTCTGTATCTCACCCCGTGCTGTACCTGCCCTGGGAGTGTTTGATGGGACAGTGTCGAGAGAGCTTTACTCTGTATCTAACACATGCTGTACCTGCCCTGGGAGTGTGTGATGGGACAGTGTAGAGGGAGCTTTCCTCTGTATCTAACCCATGTTGTATCTGCCCTGGGATTGTTTGATGGGACAATATAGAGGGAGCTTTACTCTGTATCTCACCCTGTGCTGTACCTGCCCTGGGAGTGTTTGATGGGACAGTGTAGAGGGAGGTTTACTCTGTATCTAACCCGTGCCGTACCTGCCCTGGGAGTGTTTGATGGGGCAGTGTCGAGGGAGCTTTACTCTGTATCTAACCCCGTGCTGTACCTGCCCTGGGAGTGTTTGATGGGACAGTGTAGAGGGAGCTTTACTCTGTATCTAACCCATGCTGTACCTGCCCTGGGAGTGTTTGATGGGGCAGTGTCGAGGGAGCTTTACTCTGTATCTAACCCGTGCTGTACCTGCCCTGGGAGTGTTTAATGGGACAGTGTAGAGGGAGCTTTACTCTGTATCTAACCCGTGCTGTACCCTGCCCTGAGAGTGTTTGATGGGACAGTGTCGAGGGAGCGTTACTCTGTATCTAACCCAGTGCTGCACCTGCCCTGGGAGTGTTTGATGGGACAGTGCAGAGGGAGCTTTACTCTGTATCTAATCCATGCTGTACCTGTCCTGGGAGTGTTTGATCGGACAGTAGAGGGAGCTTTACTCTGTATCTAACCCGTGCTGTACCTGCCCTGGGAGTGTTTGATGGGACAGTGTAGAGGGAGCTTTACTCTGTATCTAACCCCGTGCTGTACCTGCCCTGGGAGTGTTTGATGGGACAGTGTAAAGGAACTTTACTCTGTATCTAACCCGTGCTGTACCTACCCTGGGAGTCTTTGATGGGACAGTGTAGAGGGAGCTTTACTCTGTATCTAACCCCATGCTGTACCTGCCCTGGGAGTGTTTGATGGGACAGTGCAGAGGGAGCTTTACTCTGTATCTAACCCCGTGCTGCACCTGCCCTGGGATTGTTTGATGGGACAGTATAGAGGGAGCTTTACTCTGTATCGAACCCGTGCTGTACCGGCCCTGGGAGTGTTTGATGTGACAGTGTAGAGAGAGCTTCACTCTGTATCTAACCCATGCTGTACCTGCCCGGGAGTGTTTGATGGGACAGTGTAGAGGGAGCTTTACTCTGTATCTAACCCCGTGCTGTATCTGCCCTGGGATTGTTTGATGGGACAATATAGAGGGAGCTTTACTCTGTATCTCACCCTGTGCTGTACCTGCCCTGGGAGTGTTTGATGGGACAGTGTAGAGGGAGCTTTACTCTGTATCTAACCCGTGCTGTACCTGCCCTGGGAGTGTTTGACGGGACAGTTTAGAGGGAGCTTTACTCTGTATCTAACCCGTGCTGTACCTGCCCTGAGAGTGTTTGATGGGACAGTGCAGAGGGAGCTTTACTCTGTATCTAATCCGTGCTGTACCTGCCCTGGGAGTGTTTGATGGGACAGTGCAGAGGGAGCTTTACTCTGTATCTAACCCGTGCTGTACCTGCCCACTTGGAGTGTTTGATGGGACAGTGTAGAGGGAGCTTTACTCTGTATCTAACCCCGTGCTGTACCTGCCCTGGGAGTGTTTGATGGGACAGTGTAGAGGGAGCTTTACTCTGTATCTAACCCGTGCTGTACCTGCCCACTTGGAGTGTTTGATGGGACAGTGTAGAGGGAGCTTTACTCTGTATCTAACCCCGTGCTGTACCTGCCCTGGGAGTGTTTGATGTGACAGTGTAGAGGGAGCTTTACTCTGTATCTAACCCGTGCTGTACCTGCCCACTTGGAGTGTTTGATGGGACAGTGTAGAGGGAGCTTTACTCTGTATCTAACCCCGTGCTGTACCTGCCCTGGGAGTGTTTGATGGGACAGTGTAGAGGGAGCTTTACTCTGTATCTAACCCCGTGCTGCACCTGCCCTGGGATTGTTTGATGGGACAGTGTAGAGGGAGCTTTACTCTGTATCTAACCCCGTGCTGCACCTGCCCTGGGAGTGTTTGATGGGACAGTGTAGAGGGAGCTTTACTCTGTATCTAACCCGTGCTGTACCTGCCCTGCGAGTGTTTGACAGGACAGTGTAGAGAACATAGAACATAAGAACATAAGAATTAGGAACAGGAGTCGGCCATCTAGCCCCTCGAGCCTGTCCCGCCACTCAATAAGATCATGGCTGATCTGGCCGTGGACTCAGCTCCACTTACCCGCCCTCTCCCCGTAACCCTTAATTCCCTTATTGGTTAAAAATCTATCTATCTGTGACTTGAATACATTCAATGAGCTAGCCTCAACTGCTTCCTTGGACAGAGAATTTCACAGATTCACAACCCTCTGGGAGAAGAAATTCCTTCTCAACTCGGTTTTAAATTGGCTCCCCCGTATTTTGAGGCTGTGCCCCCTAGTTCTAGTCTCCCCGATCTGCCTCGATCTTGTCTATCCCTTTCATGACTTTAAATGTTTCGAAAAGATCACCCCTCATCCTTCTGAACTCCAACGAGTAAAGACCCAGTCTACTCAATCTATCATCATAAGGTAACCCCCTCATCTCCGGAATCAGCCGAGTGAATCGTCTCTGTACCCCCTCCAAAGCCAGTATATCCTTCCTTAAGTAAGGTGACCAAAACTACACGCAGTACTCCAGGTGCGGCCTCACCAATACCCTATACAGTTGCAGCAGGACCTCCCTGCTTTTGTACTCCATCCCTCTCGCAATGAAGGCCAACATTCCATTCGCCTTCCTGGTTACCTGCTGCACCTGCAAATAACTTTTTGGGATTCATGCACAAGGACCCCCAGGTCCCTCTGCACCTCAGCATGTTGTAATTTTTCCCCATTCAAATAATATTCCCTTTTACTGTTTTTTTTCCCAAGGTGGATGACCTCACACTTTCCGACATTGTATTCCATCTGCCAAACCTTAGCCCATTCGCTTAACCTATCTAAATCTCTTTGCAGCCTCTCTGTGTCCTCTACACAACCCGCTTTCCCACTAATCTTCGTGTCATCTGCAAATTCTGTTACACTACACTCTGTCCCCTCTTCCAGGTCATCTATGTAGATTGTAAACAGTTGTGGTCCCAGCACCGATCCCTGTGGCACACCACTAACCACCGATTTCCAACCCGAAAAGGACCCATTTATCCCGACTCTCTGCTTTCTGTTCGCCAGCCAATTCTCTATCCATGTTAATACATTTCCTCTGACTCCGCGTACCTTTATCTTCTGCAGTAATCTTTTGTGTGGCACCTTATCGAATGCCTTTTGGAAATCTAAATACACCACATCCATCGGTACACCTCTATCCACCATGCTCGTTATATAGAAACATAGAAACATAGAAAATAGGTGCAGGATTAGGCCATTCGGCCCTTCTAGCCTGCACCGCCATTCAATGAGTTCATGGCTGAACATTCAACTTCAGTACCCCATTCCTGCTTTCTCGCCATACCCCTTGATCCCCCTAGTAGTAAGGACCTCATCTAACTCCTTTTTGAATATATTTAGTGAATTGGCCTCAACAACTTTCTGTGGTAGAGAATTCCACAGGTTCACCACTCTCTGGGTGAAGAAGTTCCTCCGCATCTCGGTCCTAAATGGCTTACCCCTTATCCTCAAAGAATTCCAGTAAGTTAATTAAACATGATTTCCCTTTCATGAATCCATGTTGTGTTTGCTTGATTGCACTATTCCTATCCAGATGTCCTGCTATTTCTTCCTTAATGGTAGTTTCAAGCATTTTCCCCACTACAGATGTTAAACTAACCGGCCTATAGTTACCTGCCTTTTGTCTGCCCCCTTTTTTAAACAGAGGCGTTACATTAGCTGCTTTCCAATCCGATGGTACCTCCCCAGAGTCCAGAGAATTTTGGTAGATTATAACGAATGCATCTGCTATAACTTCCGCCATTTCTTTTAATACCCTGGGATGCATTTCATCAGGACCAGGGGACTTGTCTACCTTGAGTCCCATTAGCCTGTCCAGCACTACCTCCCTAGTGATAGCGATTATCTCAAGGTCCTCCCTTCCCACATTCCTATGACCAGCAATTTTTTGCATGGTTTTAGTGTCTTCCACTGTGAAATAATTGTTTAAGGTCTCAGCCATTTCCACATTTCCCATTATTAAATCCCCCTTTTCATCTTCGAAGGGACCAACATTTACTTTAGTCACTCTTTTCCGTTTTATATATCTGTAAAAGCTTTTACTATCTGTTTTTATGTTTTGTGCAAGTTTACCTTCGTAATCTATCTTCCCTTTCTTTCTTGCTTTTTTAGTCATTCTTTGCTGTTGCTTAAAATTTTCCCAATCCTCTGGTTTCCCACGAACCTTGGCCACCTTATACGCATTGGTCTTTGATTTGATACTTTCCTTTATTTCTTTGGTTATCCACGGCTGGTTATCCCTTCTCTTACCGCCCTTCTTTTTCACTGGAATATAGAGGGAGCTTTACTCTGTATCTAACCCATGCTGTACCTGCCCTGGGAGTGTTTGATGGGACAGTGTAGAGGAAGGTTTACTCTGTATCTAACCCCATGCTGTACATGCCCTGGGAATATTTGATGGGACAGTGTAGAGGGATCTTTACTCTGTATCTAACCCCATGTACCTGCCCTGGGAGTGTTTGATGGGACAGTGTAGAGTGAGCTTTCCTCTGTATCTAACCCGTGCTGTACCTGCCCTGGGAGTGTTTGATGGGACAGTGTGGAGGGAGCTTTACTCTGTATCTAACCCGTACTGTACCTGCCCTGGGAGTGTTTGATGGGACAGTGTAGAGGGAGCTTTACTCTGTATCTAACCCGTACTGTACCTGCCCTGGGAGTGTTTGATGGGACAGTGTAGAGGGATCTTTACTCTGTGTCTAACCCATGTGTACCCATTGCCTACATACTTTCCACCTGTACATCCCCATGTGATATGCCGATCCCCCTCCCTACAGGAACATGGGGCAGGAGGAGACCATTCAGCACTTTGAGCCTTTTCCACCATTCATTCAGATAATGGCTTGTCTGTGTCCAAGCTCCATCTGTGTGAGCCAATGAGTCAGTGGGCAGCACTGTCGTCTCGGAGTCAGAATGTTGTGGGTTCAAGTCCCAATCCAGGGACTCGAGCACATGAATCTAGTACTGAGGGAGTGCTGCACTGTTGGATATACCTACTTTCAGATGAGACGTTAAACCGAGGCCCTGTCTGCTCGCTCATTGGCTGTGAAATGTTTTGGAATGTCTGGTGGTCATGAAAGATGCTATAGAAATGCAGTCACTGAAAGTGGGCACGCAGGTACAGCAGGCGGTGAAGAAGGCAAATGATATGTTGGCCTTCATAGCTAGGGGATTTGAGTACAGGGGCAGGGAGGTCTTACTACAGTTGTACAGATCCTTGGTGAGGCCTCACCTGGAATATTGTGTTCAGTTTTGGTGTCCTAAACTGAGGAAGGACGTTCTTGCTATTGAGGGAGTGTCGCGAAGATTCACCAGACTGATTCCAGGGATGGCTGGACTAACATATGAGGAGAGACTGGATCGACTGGGCCTGTATTCACTGGAGTTTAGAAGGATGAGAAGGGATCTCATAGAAACATATAAAATTCTGACGGGACTGGACAGGTCAGATGCCGGAAGAATGTTCCCGATGTTGGGGAAGTCCAGAACTAGGGGACACAGTCTAAGGATAAGGGGTAGGCCATTTCGGACTGAGATGAGGAGAAACTTCTTCACTCAGAGAGTTGTTAACCTGTGGAATTCTTTACCACAGAAAGTTGTTGATGCCAGTTCATTGGATATATTCAAGAGGGAGTTAGATATGGCCCTTACGGCTAATGGGATCAAGGGGTATGGAGAGAAAGCAGGAAAGGGGTACTGAGGTGAATGATCAGCCATGATCTTATTGAATGGTGGTGCAGGCTCGAAGGGCCGAATGGCCTACTCCTGCACCTGTTTTCTATGTTTCTATGTTTCCAAGTCTTGGATCGAGATCCCTATTGGCGACCAAAATATTTTCCATCTCAAATTAACTTTCTACAACCCTTTGTGTGAAGAAGTGTTTCTTGACTTCTCTCCTGAATGGTCTGGTCTGATTTTAAGGTTATGTCCCCCTGTCCTGGAGTCCACCTCCAACATCTTATATAATATATATCCATACATATATTTACATCATCAAGGGCTGATCTAATGAAGTTGTTTCAGCTGGAGTATTGTGTACAATTCTGGGCCCCGCACTTTAGGAAGGATGTGAAGGCCTTGGGGAGGGCGCAGAGGGGATTGACCAGAACGGTACCAGGGATGGGGAACTTCAGTTACATGGGGAGACTGGAGAAGCTGGGGTTGTTCTCCTTAGAGCAGAGAAGGTTAAGGGGAGATTGACCAGAATGGTACCAGGGATGGGGAACTTCAGTTACATGGGGAGACTGGAGAAGCTGGGGTTGTTCTCCTTGGAGCAGAGAAGGTTAAGGGGAGATTGACCAGAATGGTACCGGGGATGGGGAACTTCAGTTACATGGGGAGACTGGAGAAGCTGGGGTTGTTCTCCTTAGAGCAGAGAAGGTTAAGGGGAGATTGACCAGAATGGTACCGGGGATGGGGAACTTCAGTTATGTGGGGAGACTGGAGAAGCTGGGATTGTTCTCCTTAGAGCAGAGAAGGTTAAGGGGAGAGTGACCAGATGGTACCAGGGATGGGGAACTTCAGTTACATGGGGAGACTGGAGAAGCTGGGGTTGTTCTCCTTAGAGCAGAGAAGGTTAAGGGGAGATTGACCAGAATGGTACCGGGGATGGGGAACTTCAGTTACATGGGGAGACTGGAGAAGCTGGGATTGTTCTCCTTAGAGCAGCGAAGGTTAAGAGGAGATTTGATCGAGGTGTTCAATATGATGAGGGTTTTGATGGAGTAAATAGAGAGAATCTGTTCCCATTGGCAGCAGGGTCGATAACCAAAGGTCACAAATTAAAGGTAACTGCAAGAGAACAAGAGTTGACATCAAGAAACATGTTTTTACGCAGCGAGTTGTTGTGATCTGGAACACGCTGCCAGAAAGGAGAGTGGGAGCAGATTGAATGGTAACTTTCAAAGGGGAATTGGAGAAATACTGGAAGGGGAAATGACCGGGGCTAGGGCAGGGTGCTGAGCGGGACCAATTGGACAGTGTGCCCAACACACTGTGACACCTGGTCCCAGAGGGCAAAAGGACAGTGTATCTAACGCACTGTGACACCCGGTCCCAGAGGGGGAAAGGACATTGTATCTAACGCACTGTGACACCCGGTCCCAGAGGGGGAAAGGACAGTGTATCTAACACACTGTGACACCCGGTCCCAGAGGGGGAAAGGACATTGTATCTAACGCACTGTGACACCCGGTCCCAGAGGGGGAAAGGACAGTGTATCTAACACACTGTGACACCCGGTCCCAGAGGGGGAAAGGACATTGTATCTAACGCACTGTGACACCCGGTCCCAGAGGGGGAAAGGACAGTGTATCTAACACACTGTGACACCCGGTCCCAGAGGGGGAAAGGACATTGTATCTAACGCACTGTGACACCCGGTCCCAGAGGGGGAAAGGACAGTGTATCTAACACACTGTGACACCCGGTCCCAGAGGGCGAAAGGACAGTGTATCTAACGCACTGTGACACCCAGTCCCAGAGGGCGAAAGGACAGTGTATCTAACGCACTGTGACACCCAGTCCCAGAGGGCGAAAGGACAGTGTATCTAACACACTGTGACACCCAGTCCCAGAGGGCAAAAGGACAGTGTATCTAACGCACTGTGACACCCGGTCCCAGAGGGGGAAAGGACATTGTATCTAACGCACTGTGACACCCGGTCCCAGAGGGGGAAAGGACAGTGTATCTAACACACTGTGACACCCGGTCCCAGAGGGCGAAAGGACAGTGTATCTAACGCACTGTGACACCCAGTCCCAGAGGGCGAAAGGACAGTGTATCTAACGCACTGTGACACCCAGTCCCAGAGGGCGAAAGGACAGTGTATCTAACACACTGTGACACCCAGTCCCAGAGGGCAAAAGGACAGTGTATCTAACGCACTGTGACACCCGGTCCCAGAGGGGGAAAGGACATTGTATCTAACGCACTGTGACACCCGGTCCCAGAGGGGGAAAGGACAGTGTATCTAACACACTGTGACACCCGGTCCCAGAGGGGGAAAGGACAGTGTATCTAATGCACTGTGACACCCGGTCCCAGAGGGGGAAATGACAGTGTCTCTAACGCACTGTAACACCCGGTCCCAGAGGGGGAAAGGACAGTGTATCTAACACACTGTAACACCTGGTCCCAGAGGGGGAAAAGACAGTGTATCTAACACACTGTGACACCTGGTCCCAGAGGGGGAAAGGACAATGTATCTAACGCACTGTGATACCCGGTCCCAGAGGGGGAAAGGACAGTGTATCTAACGCACTGTGACACCCGGTCCCAGAGGGGAAAAGGACAGTGTATCTAACACACTGTGACACCCGGTCCCAGAGGGGGAACGGACAGTGTATCTAATGCACTGTGACACCCGGTCCCAGAGGGGAAAAGGACAGTGTATCTAACGCACTGTAACACCCGGTCCCAGAGGGGAAAAGGACAGTGTATCTGACACAGTGTGACACCCGGTCCCAGAGGGGGAAAGGACAGTGTATCTAACGCACTGTAACACCCGGTCCCAGAGGGGGAAAGGACATTGTATCTAACACACTGTGACACCTGGTCCCAGAGGGGGAAAGGACAGTGTATCTAACGCACTGTGACACCCGTTCCCAGAGGGGGAAAGGACAGTGTATCTAACACACTGTGACACCCGTTCCCAGAGGGGGAAAGGACAGTGTATCTAACGCACTGTAACACCCGGTCCCAGAGGGGGAAAGGACAGTGTATCTAACACAGTGTGACACCCGGTCCCAGAGGGGGAAAGGACAGTGTATCTAACGAAAGAAATAAAGGACATTATCCAATTAAAAACAAGGGCACACAATGTAGCCAAAACTAGTGAGAGGACAGAAGACTTGGAAGCTTTTAAAAGTTGTCAAAGAATGACTAAAAAAATGATTAAGAAAGGGAAGATAGAATATGAAAGTAAACTAGCACAAAATATAAAAAACAGGTTGTAAGAGTTTCTACTGGTATATAAAAAGGAAAAGAGTGGCTCAAGTAAATGTTGGTCCCTTAGAGACCGGGGAATTAGTAATGGGGAACATGGAGGTTGCAGAAACTCTGAACAAATATTTTGTATCAGACTTTACGGTAGAGGACACTAACAATATCCCAACAGTGGATAGTCAAGGGGTTATAGCAGGGCGAGGAACTTAACACAATCACAACCACTAAGGAGGTGGTACTCAGTAAGGTAATGGGACTAAAGGCAGATAAATCCCCTGGACCTGATGGCTTGCATCCTCGGGTTTTAAGAGAAGTAGCGGCAGGGATAGTGGATGCATTGGTTGTAATTTACCAAAATTCCCTGGATTCTGGGGAGGTCCCAGCAGATTGGAAAACCGCAAATGTAACGCCCCTATTTAAAAAAGGAGGCAGACAAAAAGCAGGAAACTATAGACCAGTTAGTCTAACATCTGTGGTTGGGAAAATGTTGGAGTCCATTATTAAAGAAGCAGTAACAGGACATTTGGAAAAGCAAAATTCAATCAGGCAGAGTCAGCATGGATTTATGAAGGGGAAATCATGTTTGACAAATTTGCTGGAATTCTTTGAGAAAGTAATGAACAGGGTGGATAAAGGGGAACCAGTGGATGTGGTGTATTTGGACTTCCAGAAGACATTTGACAAAGTACCATGTAAAAGGTTACTGCACAAGATAAAAGTTCACGGGGTTGGGGGTAATATATTAGCATGCATTGAGGATTGGCTAACTAACAGAAAACAGAGGGTCGGGATAAATGGTTCATTCTCGGGTTGGCAATCAGTAACTAGTGGGGTGCCACAGGGATCGGTGCTGGGACCCGAATTATTTACAATCTATATTAATGACTTGGAAGAAGGGACTGAGTGTAGCGTAGTCAAGTTTGCTGACGATACAAAGATGGGAGGAAAAGCAATGTGTGAGGAGTCACAAAAAATCTGTAAAAGGACAGAGACAGGCTAAGTGTGTGGGAAAGAATTTGGCAGATGGAGTATAATGTTATAAAGTGTGAGGTCATGCACTTTGGCAGAAAAAGTCTAAGTGCAAGTTATTATTTAAATGGGGAAAGATTGCAAAGTGCTGCAGTACAGCAGGACCTGGGGGTACTTGTGCATGAAACACAAAAGGTTAGTATGCAGGTAAAGCAAGTGATCAGGAAGGCCAATGGAATCTTGGACTTTATATCAAAGGGGATGGAGTATAAAAGCAGAGAAGTCTTGCTACAGTTATACAGGGTATTGGTGAGGCCACACCTGGAATACTACGTGCAGTTTTGGTTTCCATATTTAAGGAACGATATATTTGCTTTGGAGGCAGTTCAAAGAAGGTTCACTCGTTGATTCCAGGGATGAGTGGTTTGACTTATGAGGAAAGGTTGAGTAGGTTGGGCCTCTACTCATTGGAATTGAAAAGAATGAGAGGTGATCTTATTGAAACGTATCAGATTATGAGGGGGCTTGACAAGGTGGATGCAGAGAGGATGTTTCCACTGATGGGGGAGACTAGAACTAGGGGGCATGATCTTAGAATAAGGGGCCGCCCATTTAAAACTGAGATGAGGAGAAATTTCTTCTCCCAGAGGGTTGTAAATCTGTGGAACCCGGTCCCAGAGGGGATAGGACAGTGTATCTAACACACTGTGACACCTGGTCCCAGAGAGGAAAAGGACACTGTATCTAACACACTGTGACACCCGGTCCCAGAGTGGGGAAAGGACAGTGTATCTAACGCACTGTGACACCCGGTCCCAGAGGGGGAAAGGGCAGTGTATCTAACGCACAGTGACACCCGGTCCCAGAGGGGGAAGGACAGTGTATCTAACGCACTGTGACACCCGGTCCCAGAGGGGGAAAGGACAGTGTATCTAACGCACTGTGACACCCGGTCCCAGAGGGGGAAAGGACAGTGTATCTAACACACTGTGACACCCGGTCCCAGAGGGGGAAAGGACAGTGTATCTAACGCACTGTGACACCCGGTCCCAAAGGGGGAAAGGACAGTGTATCTAACGCACTGTGACACCCGGTCCCAGAGGGGGAAAGGACAGTGTATCTAACACACTGTGACACCCGGTCCCAGAGGGGGAAAGGACAGTGTATCTAACGCAGTGTGACACCCGGTCCCAGAGCGGGGAAGGACAGTGTATCCCAGGGACCATGGTGCACGATTTGCTTGTTGGAGTAACACGATCTGGTTTACCTGTACGTCAGCTGGGGTGGGTGAGGATGGGTTCCTCGTCCGTTGCCAAAGGATGTGCTTTATAATTTAGCTTTCGGCCTCTCTCCTATAATTGGTACAGTGTGGACTCTGTATGTTTTGCTGGAGCAAATGACTTTGGGCGTATTTCTGCTGTGTTCTATTGACCGCTGCTGCAGTCAGGGGATTGGGGGTGGGGGAGGGGTGTGCGGTCTGGGCACCTTGTGATGTCACAAAGCTGTGTGGACTGACCCAGCCCTGTGAGGTCACAGAGCCCCCGCGATAAAGTGACAGACACTGCGATGGTCCGAGAGCAGGCCGCAGCATTGCATGGGCGCCAAGTCAGGCCCTGGCTCAGTGAGCAGCACACTCGCCTCTCACTCACATGGTCCTGGGTCAAGTCCCACAGAGGCACTGAGGGAGTGCCGCACTGTCGGAGGGGCAGGACTGAGGGAGTGCCGCACTGTCGGAGGGGCAGGACTGAGGGAGTGCCGCACTGTCGGAGGGGCAGGACTGAGGGAGTGCCGCACTGTCGGAGGGGCAGTACTGAGGGAGTGCCGCACTGTCGGAGGGGCAGGACTGAGGGAGTGCCGCACTGTCGGAGGGGCAGGACTGAGGGAGTGCCGCACTGTCGGAGGGGCAGGACTGAGGGAGTGCCGCACTGTCGGAGGGGCAGTACTGAGGGAGTGCCGCACTGTCGGAGGGGCAGGACTGAGGGAGTGCCGCACTGTCGGAGGGGCAGTACTGAGGGAGTGCTGCACTGTCGGAGGGGCAGTACTGAGAGAGTGCTGCACTGTCGGAGGGGCAGTACTGAGGGAGTGCAGCACTGTCGGAGGGGCAGTACTGAGGGAGTGCCGCACTGTCGGAGGGGCAGTACTGAGGGAGTGCCGCACTGTCGGAGGGGCAGGACTGAGGGAGTGCCGCACTGTCGGAGGAGCAGGACTGAGGGAGTGCCGCACTGTCGTAGGGGCAGTACTGAGGGAGTGCCGCACTGTCGGAGGGTCAGTACTGAGGGAGTGCTGTACTGTCGGAGGGGCAGTACTGAGGGAGTGCCGCACTGTCGGAGGGGCAGTACTGAGGGAACGCCGCACTGTCGGAGGGGCAGTACTGAGGGAGTGCTGCACTGTCGGAGGGGCAGTACTGAGGGAGCGCCGCACTGTCGGAGGGGCAGTACTGAGGGAGCGCTGCACTGTTGGAGGGGCAGTACTGAGGGAGCGCTGCACTGTTGGAGGGTCAGTACTGAGGGAGTGTTGCACTGGGAGGGGCGGTACTGAGGGAGCATTGCACTGGGAGGGGGAGGGTTCTGGTTGGGGGATGGAGGGGGCTGGGCCGGAGGGGGGAGGGGGCTGGGCGGAGGAGGGAGGGGGCTGTGCCGGAGGCGGAGGGAGCTGGGCCGGAGGGGGAGGGGGCTGGGCGGGCGAGGGAGGGGGCTGGGCCGGAGGGGGAGGGAGGCTGGGCGGAGCAGGGAGGGGGCTCGGTGGGAGTTCCAGGTGTTCGAGCTCTCTGGGATGCAATGTCCTTGTGTCGGAGGCTGGGCTGAGGTGGTGGGGGAGAGGGGTTGCAGAGAGAGTGAAGGGCAGAGAGCCAGTGTGATATATGTCAAGGTTTACGGGCTGGGTAGGGGGCAGTGTGAGAAGGGGATCACAGACCGCTGAGTGGGCACAGTGTGTGCTTCTATATGTCGAGGATTTTAGTTCATGGAAAGGGACCAGCAGGCATTTTCTCCCATTGAATATCGGGAAGGCCGAAGCCATTGTCTTCGGTCCCCGCCACAAACTGCGTTCCCCTAGCCACCGACTCCATCCCTCTCCCCACCTCCTGACCGAGGCTGACTCACAGTCCTCGCAACCTCGGTGTCTGATCTCACCCGGAAATGTGCTCCCGGCCACATATCCACAGCGTAACTCAAACCGTCTATTCCCACCTCCGTAACATCGCCCGTATCCACCCCCCCTGCCTCAGCTCATCCGCTGCTGAAGCCCTCATCCGTGCCTCTGTTACCTCCAGACTTGACTATTCCAACGCACTCCTGGCTGGCCTCCCACATTCTACCCGACGTAAACTCGAGGTGATCCAAAACTCGGCTGCCCCCGTGTCCTAACTCGCACCAAGTCCCACTCACCCATCACCCCCTGTGCTCGCTGCCCCGTGTCCTAACTCACACCCAGTCCCACTCACCCATCACCCCCTGTGCTCACTGCCCCGTGTCCTAACTCACACCCAGTCCCACTCACCCATCACCCCCTGTGCTCACTGCCCCGTGTCCTAACTCACACCAAGTCCCACTCACCCATCACCCCCTGTGCTCGCTGCCCCGTGTCCTAACTCACACCCAGTCCCGCTCACCCATCACCCCCTGTGCTCACTGCCCCGTGTCCTAACTCGCACCAAGTCCCGTTCCCCCATCACCCCCTGTGCTCGCTGCCCCGTGTCCTAACTCGCACCGAGTCCCACTCACCCATCACCCCCTGTGCTCACTGCCCCGTGTCCTAACTCACACCGAGTCCCACTCACCCATCACCCCCTGTGCTCACTGACCTACATTGGCTCCCGGTTAAGCAATGCCTCGATTTCAAAATTCTCGTTTTAATTTTCAAATCCCTCCAAGGCCCTCGCCCCTCCCCCAGTCCCTATCTCTGTAATCTCTCCAGCCCCTACACCCCTCCCTATCTCTGTAACCTCCTCCAGCCCCTACACCCCTCCCTATCTCTGTAACCTCCTCCAGTCCCACAATCCCCCGAGATATCTGCGCTCCTCTAATTCTGCCCTCCTGACCATCCCTGATTATAATCGCTCCACTATCGGTGGCCGTGCCTTCTGTTGCCTCGGCCCCAAGCTCTGGAACTCCCTCCCTAAACCTCTCCCCCTCTCTACCTCTCTTTCCTCCTTCAAGACGCTCCTTAAAACTGTAGTGGGGTATTTAAAATCAACACTCGACACCAGGTCTGGGTTCGAAGATTCAAGCAGTCTTTTTTTGCACCGGTGGGGAGACCGCCTGCTCTCTGTCTGTAGCCAGGCCTCTCCAGATACAAAGTTCCAACCAACCCTTTATACACTTAATGATGCATATCAGCCTCGTGCACGCGCCACCCCCATCCCCCGCCCCATGTCGTTTAATTGACCCAAAAGCCCGCGTGCACAATTGCTGATTGGCGAATTCCCTTTCACGTCACACCGTCATTGGCCTATGTCTCATACCAGATGGACTTTCTCACTTTTGACCCCCCTGCCCAGTTTAAATGCCCCTCTGGGCCTCCTGTGGGTCAACAGTTTGGCTATTTGTTATTGCCCTCAGGTTACACTTGTAAAGTTGACCACGACAAAAGCCCTTTCTAGTTCCGAGATCCATTCCGAACCCTTTAATTATAACAGAGCTCGAAAGCCCCACTTCAGTCCCCCCCTTTTGGTACTTCAAAACCTACCTCCTTGACCAAGCTTTTGGTCACCTTCCTTACTTTCTCCGTGTGTGGATCGGTGTCAAATTCTTTTGCCTCATAACGCTCCTGTGAAGCGCCTGGGGACGTTTTACTGCGTGAAAGTTGCTATATAAATGCAGACTTGTTGTTGGGTTTGCGAGTTCAGGAGCGTTCTCATCCACACAGAGATCATGGAATTGAAGTTTTAAAAAAACACGATGAGAAAGCGGGTGGGCAGTTCAAATTCATTCCATCGTGGGTTCAAGATAGCAGCAGCAAGGTGACTCGAATTTAGCACAAGGACTCACTTGGAAGGACTGAGAGGAGAATTGGACACAGGAACAGGAGGAGTCCCATTCAGCCCCTCGAGCCTGTTACACAGGAATAGGAGGAGGCCCATTCAGCCCCTCGAACCAGTTACACAGGAACAGGAGGAGGCCCATTCAGCCCCTCGAACCAGTTACACAGGAACAGGAGGAGTCCCATTCAGCCCCTCGAGCCTGTTACACAGGAACAGGAGGAGGCCCATTCAGCCCCTCGAGCCTGTTACACAGGAACAGGAGGAGGCCATTCAGCCCCTCGAGCCTGTTACACAGGAACAGGAGGAGGCCCATTCAGCCCCTCGAGCCTGTTACACAGGAACAGGAGGAGGCCCATTCAGCCCCTCGAACCAGTTACACTGGAACAGGAGGAGGCCCATTCAGCCCCTCGAGCCTGTTACACAGGAACAGGAGGAGGTCCATTCAGCCCCTCGAGCCTGTTACACAGGAACAGGAGGAGCCCATTCAGCCCCTCGAGCCAGTTACACAGGAACAGGAGGAGGCCCATTCAGCCTCTCGAGCCTGTTACACAGGAACAGGAGGAGGCCCATTCAGCCCCTCGAGCCTGTTACACAGGAACAGGAGGAGGCCCATTCAGCCCCTCGAGTCTGTTACACAGGAACAGGAGGAGGCCCATTCAGCCCCTCGAGCCTGTTACACAGGAACAGGAGGAGGCCATTCAGCCCCTCGAGCCTGTTACACAGGAACAGGAGGAGGACATTCAGCCCCTCGAGCCTGTTACACAGGAACAGGAGGAGGCCAGTCAGCCCCTCGAGCCTGTTACACAGGAACAGGGGGAGGCCCATTCAGCCCCTCGAGCCTGTTACACAGGAACAGGAGGAGGCCCATTCAGCCCCTCGAGCCTGTTACACAGGAACAGGAGGAGGCCCATTCAGCCCCTCGAGCCTGTTACACAGGAACAGGAGGAGGCCCATTCAGCCCCTCGAGCCTGTTACACAGGAACAGGGGGTGGTCCATTCAGCCCCTCGAGCCTGTTACACAGGAACAGGAGGAGGCCCATTCAGCCCCTGGAGCCTGTTACACAGGAACAGGAGGAGGCCCATTCAGCCCCTCGAGCCTGTTACACAGGAACAGGAGGAGGCCCATTCAGCCCCTCGAGCCTGCACGTCAATCATGCCTGCGCTGTACATTAACTCCATTTACCCGCCATGATCCCTGATCCTTTTAATACCCTTACCCAACAAAAGTCTGAACCAAGCTCGACTCTGGCATTTCCAAATTGACCCCACAGCCTGCACTGCTTTGTTGGGGGAGAGAGTCCCAGATTCTCTCTGCCCTTTGAGTGAAGAAGTGCTTCCTGACATCAACCCTGAATGGACCAGCTGTAATTTTAAGGTGAGGCCATTGGGCCCAGCCAGTCCGTGCCGGCGTTTATGGTCCACTCGAGCCCCCTCCCATCTTTCCTCATCTAAATCTATCAGCATAACCCTCGATTCCCTTCTCCCTCACATACTTGTCCAGCCTCCCCTTAAATACATCGATACTGCGTGATTTCCCGGTGACTATCTGATATTGATGGCCTCTAGTTAAGCTCTTCCCCACAAGTGGAAACACTCTCTCTGTATCCACTCCATCAAAACCTTTCATCATTTTAAAGACCTCGATGAGGTCACCCCCTCAGCCTTCTTTTACCAAGCGAAAACAGACCCAGCTTGGTCTGTTCTGTGTGCAATAAAGGCACAAACTGAGTCCTGTTTAACTCAACAAGGTACACCCTTGGCTCTCCTTTATTACGGCCCAAAGTGCCTGACTCACAAAACGGCTGGCCTTTTATACCAGAGCAGCACCGTGTGTGCGTGCTGCTCAGTGGCCCCCAGCAATGACGCCACCTGGTGGCTACAAACAGCATGTGCACACCTGACATGTTCACCCTTTGTTGATGGGTGTCCCCTCGCATTTCTGGTGTCATCCTTGTAAATCTTCTCTGCACCCTCTCCAGTGGCTCGATATCCTTTTTATAATATGGCTCAATGCAACCCACCAGATCAAATAGTTTCTACCTACCCTCTCAACACCTTTAACCATCTTGAGCACCTTCGATCAGATCGCCCTTTAAACTTCTATACTTGAGGGAATAAAAGCTGAGTCTGCGCAAATTGTCCTCATAATTTAATCCTTGCAGCCCCGGGATCATTCTGGTGAATCTGCGTTGCCCCCCGTGCACCCCCCCCTCACCCCCAGCCCTCTCCTCACCCCGCTCCAAGGCCAATATCTCCTTACTGAGGGGTAGGGCCCAGAACTGAGATCAGGCTAACTCAGCACAGGCCGGGGATGAAGCCTGGCCCTTTCCTGCTGAGTGTGTGTGTGTGTGTGTGTGTGTGTGTGTGGGGGGGGCTCAGTCCCACACCGGGTGTAAGATCAGGCTAACTCAGCACTAGGCCGGGGATGGAGCCTGGGACTTTCCTGCTGTGTGTGTGTGTGTGTGTGGGGCTCAGTCCCACACTGGGTGTGAGATCAGGCTAACTCAGCACTAGGCCGGGGATGGAGCCTGGGACTTTCCTGCTGTGTGTGTGTGTGTGTGTGGGGCTCAGTCCCACACCGGGTGTGAGATCAGGCTAACTCAGCACTAGGCCGTGGATGGAGCCTGGGACTTTCCTGCTCTGTGTGTGTGTGTGTGTGTGTGTATGTGTGTGAGGCTCAGTCACACACTGGGTGTGAGATCAGGCTAACTCAACACTAGGCCGGGGATGGAGCCTGGGCCTTTCCTGCTGTGTGTGTGTGTGTGTGTGTGTGTGTTGTGGGGGAGCTCAGTCCCACACCGGGTGTGAGATCAGGCTAACTCAGCACTAGGCCGGGGATGAAGCCTGGCCCTTTCCTGCTGAGTGTGTGTGTGTGTGTGTGTGTGTGTGTGGGGGGGGCTCAGTCCCACACCGGGTGTAAGATCAGGCTAACTCAGCACTAGGCCGGGGATGGAGCCTGGGACTTTCCTGCTGTGTGTGTGTGTGTGTGTGGGGCTCAGTCTCACACTGGGTGTGAGATCAGGCTAACTCAGCACTAGGCCGAGGATGGAGCCTGGCCCTTTCCTGCTCTGTGTGTGTGTGTGGGTGTGGGGGGAGCTCAGTCCCACACTGGGTGTGAGATCAGGCTAACTCAGCACTAGGCCGGGGATGAAGCCTGGGCCTTTCCTGCTGTGTGTGTGTGTGTGTGTGTGTGTGGGGGGCTCAGTCCCACACCAGGTCTGAGATCAGGCTAACTCAACACTAGGCCGGGGATGGAGCCTGGGACTTTCCTGCTGTGTGTGTGTGTGTTGGGGCGGAGCTCAGTCCCACACCAGGTCTGAGATCAGGCTAACTCAACACTAAGCCGGGGATGGAGCCTGGGACTTTCCTGCTGTGTGTGTGTGTGTGTGGGGCTCAGTCACACACCGGGTGTGAGATCAGGCTAACTCAGCACTAGGCCGTGGATGGAGCCTGGCCCTTTCCTGCTGTGTGTGTGTGTGTGTGTGTGTTGGGGGGAGCTCAGTCCCACACCGGGTGTGAGATCAGGCTAACTCAGCACTAGGCCGGGAATGGAACCTGGGACTTTCCTGCTGTGTGTGTATGTGTGTGTGTGTGTGTGTGTGGGGCTCAGTCCCACACCGGATGTGAGATCAGGCTAACTCAGCACTAGGCCGGGGATGGAGCCTGGCCCTTTCCTGCTCTGTGTGTGTGTTGGGGGGAGCTCAGTCCCACACCGGGTGTGAGATCAGGCTAACTCAGCACTAGGCCGGGATGGAGCCTGGGCCTTTCCTGCTCTGTGTGTGTGTTGGGGGGAGCTCAGTCCCACACCGGGTGTGATCAGCTAACAGATGGGGTCCAACCTGAGACTGTAGCATAACTTGCACCCCTGTGTACTCCGGTCCCCTTGCTATAAAGGCCAACATTCCATTCGCCATTTTGATGGCTTTTTGGACACGATTTCTGCGCAGTTCCAGTGTTTTTTAAAAGATGGCGAAGTTGAGCATGCACCCTGTTCGATGAGAAGTAAGATCTTTAAAATAAACAGAGACACATATTCAAATGAAAAGAAAGACTTGCATTTATATAGCGCCTTTCACGACCACTGGACGTCTCAAAGCGCTTCACAGCCAATGAAGCACTTTTGGAGAGCAGTCACTGTTGTAATGTGGGAAACACAGCAGCCAATTTGCGCACAGCAAGCTCCCACACACAGCAATGTGATAAGGACAAGTTCATCTGATTTTTTCTTGTTGTGGTGATTGAGGCATAAATATTGTCCCTAGGACACCAGGGAGAACTCCCCTGCTCTTCTACAAAATAGGGTTCAACAACGCATCCGATAGATAGCACTTCCGACAGTGCGGCGCTCCCTCAGTACTGCCCCTCTGACAGTGCGGCACTCCCTCATTACTGCCCCTCCGACAGGGCGGCACTCCCTCAGTACTGCCCCTCCGACAGGGCGGCACTCCCTCAGTACTGCCCCTCCGACAGTGCAGCACTCCCTCAGTACTGCCCCTCCGACAGTGCAGCACTCCCTCAGTACTGCTCCTCCGACAGTGCAGTGCTCCCTCAGTACTGCCCCTCCGACAGTGCGGCGCTCCCTCAGTACTGCCCCTCCGACAGTGCGGCACTCCCTCATTACTGCCCCTCCGACAGGGCGGCACTCCCTCAGTACTGCCCCTCCGACAGTGCGGCACTCCCTCATTACTGCCCCTCCGACAGTGCAGCGCTCCCTCAGTACTGCCCCTCCGACAGTGCTGCGCTCCCTCAGTACTCCCCCTCCGACAGTGCGGCACTCCCTCAGTACTGCCCCTCCGACAGTGCTGCGCTCCCTCAGTACTCCCCCTCCGACAGTGCGGCACTCCCTCAGTACTGCCCCTCCGACAGTGCAGCGCTACCTCAGTACTGCCCCTCCGACAGTGCAGCACTCCCTCATACTGCTCCTCCGACAGTGCAGTGCTCCCTCAGTACTGCCCCTCCGACAGTGCGGCACTCCCTCATTACTGCCCCTCCGACAGTGCAGCGCTCCCTCAGTACTGCCCCTCCGACAGTGCTGCGCTCCCTCAGTACTCCCCCTCCGACAGTGCTGCACTCCCTCAGTACTGCCCCTCGGACAGTGCAGCACTCCCTCAGTACTGCCCCTCCGACAGTGCGGCGCTCCCTCAGTACTGCCCCTCCGACAGTGCGGCACTCCCTCAGTACTGCCCCTCCGATAGTGCGGCACTCCCTCAGTACTGCCCCTCCGACAGTGCGGCACTCCCTCAGTACTGCCCCTCCGACCGTGCGGCACTCCCTCAGTACTGCCCCTCCGACAGTGCGGCGCTCCCTCAGAACTGCCCCTCCGACAGTGCGGCACTCCCTCAGTACTGCCCCTCCGATAGTGCGGCACTCCCTCAGTACTGCCCCTCCGACAGTGCGGCGCTCCCTCAGTACTGCCCCTCCGACAGTGCGGCACTCCCTCAGTACTGCCCCTCCGACCGTGCGGCACTCCCTCAGTACTGCCCCTCCGACAGTGCGGCACTCCCTCAGTACTGCCCCTCCGACCGTGCGGCACTCCCTCAGTACTGCCCCTCCGACAGTGCGGCACTCCCTCAGTACTGCCCCTCCGACAGTGCGGCGCTCCCTCAGAACTGCACTGGAGTGTCAGCCTAGTTTCTTTATGTGCTCGAGTTCCTGGAGTGGGACTTGAACCCACAACCTTCTCACTCAGCGGTGAGAGTGCTGCCCACTGAGCTGGCACTCGAGATAACGTTGAGCCTGGATTGCTAACGGGAGAGTGATGTGCGTTTTTAATTTAATTTGCATTTCTTTATACCAACCTGATTTCCAACAAGGGAAAGATATTAAATAACGAGGATGAATTCCGAGCCAAACGAAGGAGAAGGTTCTAATATTCCGTTCTCTGTGTTCCTCGCCCGTGTTCTCAGTTCAGAGACACCACAGTACTACAAGTCTTACCTGTCAAGATGGAAGATATCACAAATAATAAACGGATTTTGATCATCAAAACCAATCCAGATTTGGCATTTGCGCAGCCCTCTGTCTGTGGTTAACCTTAGTTTTTAAATCGGGGGACCATTATTTCTGCTTGTACAAGACCTTCATCAGGCCGCACTTGGAATACTGTGTCCAGTTACATTGAAACATAGAAAATAGGTGCAGGAGTAGACCATTCGGCCCTTCTAGCCTGCACCACCATTCAATGAGTTCATGGCTGAACATGCAACTTCAGTACCCCATTCCTGCTTTCTCACCATACCCCTTGATCCCCCGAGTAGTAAGGACTACATCTAACTCCTTTTTGAATATATTTAGTGAATTGGCCTCAACTACTTTCTGTGGTAGAGAATTCCACAGGTTCACCACTCTCTGGGTGAAGAAGTTTCTCCTCATCTCGGTCCTAAATGGCTTACCCCTTATCCTTCGACTGTAACCCCTGGTTCTGGACTTCCCCAACATTGGGAACATTCTTCCTGCATCTAACCTGTCCAAACCCATCAGAATTTTATATGTTTCTATGAGGTCCCCTCTCATTCTTCTGAACTCCAATGAATACAAGCCCAGTTGATCCAGTCTCTCTTGATATGTCAGTCCCGCCATCCCGGGAATCAGTCTGGTGAACCTTCGCTGCACTCCCTCAATAGCAAGAATGTCCTTCCTCAAGTTAGGAGACCAAAACTGTACACAATACTCCAGGTGTGGCCTCACCAAGGCCCTGTACAACTGTAGTAACACCTCCCTGTTAGTTTGCAGGTGCAGCAGGTAATCAGGAAGGCGAATGGAATGTTGGCCTTCATTGCGAGAGGGATGGAGTACAAAAGCAGGGAGGTCCTGCTGCAACTGTATAGGGTATTGGTGAGGCCGCACCTGGAGTACTGCGTGCAGTTTTGGTCACCTGACTTAAGGAAGGATATTCTGGCTTTGGAGGGGGTACAGAGACGATTCACTCGGCTGATTCCGGAGATGAGGGGGGTTACCTTATGATGATAGATTGAATAGACAGGGTCTTTACTCGTTGGAGTTCAGAAGGATGAGGGGTGATCTTATAGAAACATTTAAAATAATGGAAGGGATAGACAAGATAGAGGCAGAGAGGTTGTTTCCACTGGTCGGGGAGACTAGAACTAGGGGGGCACAGCCTCAAAATACGGGGGAGCCAATTTAAAACCGAGTTGAGAAGGAATTTCTTCTCCCAGAGGGTTGTGAATCTGTGGAATTCTCTGCCCAAGGAAGCAGTTGAGGCTGGCTCATTGAACGTATTCAAGTCACAGATCGATAGATTTTTAACCAATAAGGGAATCAAGGGTTACGGGGAGCGGGCGGGTAAGTGGAGCTGAGTCCACGGCCAGATCAGCCATGATCTTGTTGAATGGCGGAGCAGGCTCGAGGGGCTGAATGGCCTGTTCCTCATTCTTATGTTCTGATGTTCTTATGTTCCCTGCCCCTGTACTCAAATCCCCTCGCTATGAAGGCCAACATGCCATTTGCTTTCTTAACCGCCCGCTGTACCTGCATGCCAACCTTCAATGACAGTTTTGTTCTCCTCCCATGGTGGGTGATATTCAGGCTCTGGAAAGGGTGCAGAAGAGGGGCCACTAGATTAGTTCCGACATTGGTGTAATGTATTGACATCATGGATTCTTTGCTTAAGAACCCATGAAGAACTCGTTGGTTTATTCGCAAACGGTCTAGCGATCACTCCGCACATTAACAGCTCATCCACCGGGCTCACAACCACCTGCCTCATCGTGGATCCCCCGAACCCAACTGGCTGGGGTTTTATTGACTTTTGTCCACATCACGTGACTGGCCAAGCCAATCACAACTCAACAGCTCCACCAACCTGTGAGCATCCTCAAACTTGAATACATTACAATAGGTTAAAAGAGTTGGGACTCTTTTCCTTAGAGCAGCGTAGACTTAGGGGGATATGATTGTGGTTTATAAGATAATGAACGTGAAAGTGTTCCAGCTGACCGTTTATTTCAATGAAGTAGGTTAGGCAGGACCAGGGGCACAAATTTAAGTTGTATAAGGCTACATCTAGGTTAGATGTCAGGAGGTGGTTCTTTTCCCAGAGAATAGTAGACCTCTCATGTGGTGGATACAGACTCACTGAATTCCTTCAAGCAAAAGCTGGATTTGTTTGTGGCTGAGGCGGAGATTAACACTTACAGAAGGTAGGTACTGCACGGAATTCAGGGCCAGGGTGATCTCCTGGACTAGTTCCGATCGCCTCGATGGGTCGGAGAGAAATTTCCCAGATTTTTTTCTCCCACAAACTGGCCTGGGTTTTTTCCCCCGATTTTTTTTGCCTCTCCCAGGAGATCACCTGGTTTGGGGTGGGGTGGAGTGGAGATGTTGTGATACACAACGGTGTGGGGATCGTGTGGGACAGGCTGGATGGACCAGGTGGTCTTTACCCCTGTCCGTCATTGGTCGTATGTTCGTAGGCAGGAGTCACTCCGTTATTTTTCGAACCCGCCCACTAGTTGTTAGTCATTTCTGCCCTGAAATCTCTCTGCTCCTCCACAGTCCCTAGTCTCTCACCACCAAGAAAATATTCCAATTTGTCTTTCTTGGGAAGGTAAAGTATACATGTCCTGTGGATGGAGATTCCTGCTCTGTGTGTGTGTGTATGTGGGGAGCTCAGTCCTACACCGGGTGTGAGATCAGGATAACTCAGCACTAGGCCGGGGATGGAGCCTGGGCTTTTCCTGCTCTGTGTGTGTGTGTGTGTGTGGGAGGGGCTCAGTCCCACACCGGGTGTGAGATCAGGCTAACTCAGCACTAGGCCGGAGATGGAGCCTGGCCCTTTCCTGCTCGTGTGTGTGTGTGTGTGTGTGGGGAGGGAGGGAGAGCTCAGTCCCACACCGGGTGTGAGATCAGGCTAACTCAGCACTAGGCCGGGGATGGAGCCTGGCCCTTTCCTGCTCGTGTTTGTGTGTGTGTGTGTGTGTGTGTGTGGGGAGCTCAGTCCTACACCGGGTGTGAGATCAGGCTAACTCAGCACTAGGCCGGGGATGGAGCCTGGGCTTTTCCTGCTGTGTGTGTGTGTTGGGAGGGAGGGGGAGCTCAGTCCCACACCGGGTGTGAGATCAGGCTAACTCAGCACTAGGCCGGGGATGGATCCTGGGCTTTTCCTGCTGTGTGTGTGTGTGGGGAGGGAGGGGGAGCTCAGTCCCACACCGGGTGTGAGATCAGGCTCACTCAGCACTAGGCCGGAGATGGAGCCTGGGCTTTTCCTGCTCTGTGTGTGTGTGTGTGTGGGGAGCTCAGTCCCACACCGGGTGTGAGATCAGGATAACTCAGCACTAGGCCGGAGATGGAGCCTGGGCTTTTCCTGCTGTGTGTGTGTGTGGGGAGCTCAGTCCCACACCGGGTGTGAGATCAGGCTCACTCAGCACTTGGCCGGAGATGGAGCCTGGGCTTTTCCTGCTCTGTGTGTGTGTGGGGAGGGAGGGGGAGCTCAGTCCTACACTGGGTGTGAGATCAGGCTAACTCAGCACTAGGCCGGAGATGGAGCCTGGCCCTTTCCTGCTCTGTGTGTGTGTGTGTGTGGGGAGCTCAGTCCCACACCGGGTGTGAGATCAGGCTAACTCAGCAGTAGGCCGGAGATGGAGCCTGGCCCTTTCCTGCTTGTGTGTGTGTGTTTGTGGGGATGGAGTCGGAGCTCAGTCCCACACCGGATGTGAGATCAGGCTAACTCAGCACTAGGCCGGGGATGGAGCCTGGTCCTTTCCTGCTCTGTGTGTGTGTGTGTGTGTGTGGGGAGCTCAGTCCCACACTGGGTGTGAGATCAGGCTAACTCAGTACTAGGCCGGAGATGGAGCCTGGGCCTTTCCAGCTCTGTGTGTGTGTGTGTGTGTGTGTGTGTGGGGAGCTCAGTCCCACACCGGGTGTGAGATCAGGCTCACTCAGCACTAGGCCGGGGATGGAGCCTGGGCTTTTCCTGCTGTGTGTGTGTGTGTGGGGAGGGAGGGGGAGCTCAGTCCAACACCGGGTGTGAGATCAGGCTAACTCAGCACTAGGCCGGGGATGGAGCCTGGGCTTTTCCTGCTGTGTGTGTGTGTGTGGGGAGGGAGGGGGAGCTCAGTCCTACACCGGGTGTGAGATCAGGCTAACTCAGCACTAGGCCAGAGATGGAGCTTGGCCCTTTCCTGCTTGTGTGTGTGTGTTTGTGGGGAGGGAGGGGGAGCTCAGTCCCACACCGGGTGTGAGATCAGGCTCACTCAGCACTAGGCTGGAGATGGAGCCTGGGCTTTTCCTGCTCTGTGTGTGTGTGTGTGTGTGTGGGGAGCTCAGTCCCACACCGGGTGTGAGATCAGGATAACTCAGCACTAGGCCGGAGATGGAGCCTGGGCTTTTCCTGCTGTGTGTGTGTGTGTGTGTGTGTGGGGAGCTCAGTCCCACACCGGGTGTGAGATCAGGATAACTCAGCACTAGGCCGGAGATGGAGCCTGGGCTTTTCCTGCTGTGTGTGTGTGTGTGGGGAGGGAGGGGGAGCTCAGTCCCACACCGGGTGTGAGATCAGGCTAACTCAGCACTAGGCCGGGGATGGAGCCTGGGCTTTTCCTGCTCTGTGTGTGTATGTGGGGAGGGAGGGGGAGCTCAGTCCCACACCGGGTGTGAGATCAGGCTAACTCAGCACTAGGCCGGGGATGGAGCCTGGGCTTTTCCTGCTCTGTGTGTGTATGTGGGGAGAGAGGGGGAGCTCAGTCCCACACCGGGTGTGAGATCAGGCTAACTCAGCACTAGGCCGGGGATGGAGCCTGGGCTTTTCCTGCTGTGTGTGTGTGTGGGGAGGGAGGGGGAGCTCAGTCCCACACCGGGTGTGAGATCAGGCTCACTCAGCACTAGGCCGGAGATGGAGCCTGTGCTTTTCCTGCTCTGTGTGTGTGTGTGTGTGTGTGTGTGTGGGGAGGGAGAGGGAGCTCAGTCCTACACCGGGTGTGAGATCAGGTTAACTCAGCACTAGGCCGGGGATGGAGCCTGGGCTTTTCCTGCTGTGTGTGTATGTGGGGAGGGAGGGGGAGCTCAGTCCCACACCGGGTGTGAGATCAGGCTCACTCAGCACTAGGCCGGGGATGGAGCCTGGGCTTTTCCTGCTGTGTGTGTGTGTGGGGAGGGAGGGGGAGCTCAGTCCCACACCGGGTGTGAGATCAGGCTCACTCAGCACTAGGCCGGAGATGGAGCCTGGGCTTTTCCTGCTCTGTGTGTGTGTGTGTGTGTGTGTGGGGGAGCTCAGTCCCACACCGGGTGTGAGATCAGGCTCACTCAGCACTAGGCCGGGGATGGAGCCTGGGCTTTTCCTGCTCTGTGTGTGTGTGTGTGTGTGTGGGGAGCTCAGTCCCACACCGGGTGTGAGATCAGGCTCACTCAGCACTAGGCCGGAGATGGAGCCTGGGCTTTTCCTGCTCTGTGTGTGTGTGTGGGGAGGGAGGGGGAGCTCAGTCCTACACCGGGTGTGAGATCAGGCTCACTCAGCACTAGGCCGGGGATGGAGCCTGGGCTTTTCCTGCTGTGTGTGTGTGTGTGTGGGGAGGGAGGGGGAGCTAAGTCCCACACCGGGTGTGAGATCAGGCTCACTCAGCACTAGGCCGGGGATGGAGCCTGGGCTTTTCCTGCTCTGTGTGTGTGTGTGTGTGTGTGGGGAGCTCAGTCCCACACCGGGTGTGAGATCAGGCTCACTCAGCACTAGGCCGGAGATGGAGCCTGGGCTTTTCCTGCTCTGTGTGTGTGTGTGTGTGTGTGTGGGGAGCTCAGTCCCACACCGGGTGTGAGATCAGGCTCACTCAGCACTTGGCCGGGGATGGAGCCTGGGCTTTTCCTGCTCTGTGTGTGTGTGTGTGTGTGTGGGGAGCTCAGTCCCACACCGGGTGTGAGATCAGGCTCACTCAGCACTAGGCCGGAGATGGAGCCTGGGCTTTTCCTGCTCTGTGTGTGTGTGTGGGGAGGGAGGGGGAGCTCAGTCCTACACCGGGTGTGAGATCAGGCTCACTCAGCACTAGGCCGGGGATGGAGCCTGGGCTTTTCCTGCTGTGTGTGTGTGTGTGGGGAGGGAGGGGGAGCTCAGTCCCACACCGGGTGTGAGATCAGGCTCACTCAGCACTAGGCCGGGGATGGAGCCTGGGCTTTTCCTGCTGTGTGTGTGTGTGTGGGGAGGGAGGGGGAGCTAAGTCCCACACCGGGTGTGAGATCAGGCTCACTCAGCACTAGGCCGGGGATGGAGCCTGGGCTTTTCCTGCTCTGTGTGTGTGTGTGTGTGTGTGTGGGGAGCTCAGTCCCACACCGGGTGTGAGATCAGGCTAACTCAGCACTAGGCCGGAGATGGAGCCTGGGCTTTTCCAGCTCTGTGTGTGTGTGTGTGTGTGTGGGGAGCTCAGTCCCACACCGGGTGTGAGATCAGGCTAACTCAGCACTAGGCCGGGGATGGAGCCTGGGCTTTTCCTGCTGTGTGTGTGTGTGGGGAGGGAGGGGGAGCTCAGTCCCACACCGGGTGTGAGATCAGGCTAACTCAGCACTAGGCCGGGGATGGAGCCTGGGCTTTTCCTGCTGTGTGTGTGTGTGTGGGGAGGGAGGGGGAGCTCAGTCCCACACCGGGTGTGAGATCAGGCTCACTCAGCACTAGGCCGGGCGAAGGATTCACATTTGAGGGGCACAGTTCCTAGTCTCTCACCGTTTTGAAAATACTGGGATCTATCGTTGTCAGTGGGTGACCCTCACAGCTCTCCCTCATTCAATTTCCACTGGCCGCAGTTTCACCAACTCACTCAATCCGTCAACGTGCCCTTTCTATCTTTCTATGCGACGGGCACTATACAAATGCAAATCGCTGTCAGAGCTTCCGGTGAAAGAGAGAGATTCATAACAACAACAACTGCCATTTATACAGCGGGATGACATCGCAAAACTATCCCAAGGCCTTTCACAAAACGAGGTGGGGGCATATAAACTAAAGGGTACAATCCTGAAGGGGGTGCATGAACAGAGAGACCTGGGGGTATATGTACACAGATCATTGAGAAATCGGTTAAAACAGCTTCCGGGATCCTGGCCTTCATAAATAGAGGCACGGGGGCTGAAGTTGAAGAAATGAAGTATAATGTGGATAAATGTGAGGTTATCCACTTTGGTGGTAAAAACAGAGAGACAGACTATTATCTGAATGGTGACAGATTAGGAAAAGGGGAGGTGCAACGAGACCTGGGTGTCATGGTACATCAGTCATTGAAGGTTGGCATGCAGGTACAGCAGGCGGTGAAGAAAGCAAATGGCATGTTGGCCTTCATAGCGAGGGGATTTGAGTACAGGGGCAGGGAGGTGTTGCTACAGTTGTACAGGGCCTTGGTGAGGCCACACCTGGAGTATTGTGCACAGTTTTGGTCTCCTAACCTGAGGAAGGACATTCTTGCTATTGAGGGAGTGCAGCGAAGGTTCACCAGACTGATTCCCGGGATGGCGGGACTGACATATGAGGAGAGACTGGACCAACTGGGCTTGTATTCACCGGAGTTTAGAAGGATGAGAGGGGACCTCATAGAAACATATAAAATTCTAACAGGATTGGACAGGTTAGAGGCAGGAAGAATGTTCCCAATGTTGGGGAGTTCCAGAACCAGGGGTCACAGTCTAAGGATAAGGGGTAAGCCATTTATGACCGAGATGAGGAGAAACTTCTTCACCCAGAGAGTGGTGAACCTGTGGAATTCTCTACCACAGAGAGTTGTTGGGGCCAGTTCGTTGGATATATTCAAGAGGGAGTTAGATGCGGCCCTTACGGCTAAAGGGATCAAGGGGTATGGAGAGAAAGCAGGAAAGGGGTACTGAGGGGATGATCAGCCATGAACTCATTGAATGGTGGTGCAGGCTCGAAGGGCCGAATGGCCTACTCCTGCACCTATTTTCTATGAGTCTGTGTTTCTAACTTACCGCCCACTGCCACCGAGATTGCTCTGTGCCACTGCCCCGGTGTCACTTACGCCGTGGCCTGGAGCGGGCGGGATGGGAGGGAGCTGCCGTGAGGCGCCCGCCGATGCCAGCGGGTGGCCGATGCGGTTAAGTAGACACCCGCCCGCCGAGATGCCGGATTGGCGCGGGCGGGCGTCAGCGGGACTCGGCGCTAGAACGCGGCTGGCCCACTGTGTGCCCGCAGCTCTGTCCTCAACGGTGATTATTTTATTCATCGGGACTTGCCTGGATGCGGCCCCCCTGAAGCTCGTCAGTTCTCTTCTACTTTGTTTGTTTTTTTTAATGCGTTTTGTTCTGAATTCTTCCACCCTCCGTGGGGCCCGAGAACGCGAGCTCCCGCCCGCTGCGGCCCAGATTGGTGCCGCACGTCGCTGGTTTGCTGCCCGGCGACCTTCGAGGGACCTGGGCCGTGAACACTCCGCCCCCCACAGAACCGTCAGGGCCCTCGGGGGCCACCGGCAGCACTTTGCGCAGCACTTGGGCGAGGGGCCTTCACCAAATTCGAGCCCCATGGAGTGCAAAAGTGTGGAAGCTATGATGAACCTCCGCACAAAACTGGTTCGGCCCCAGCTGGAGTATTGTGTCCAGTTCTGGGCCCCGCACTTTCGGAAGGATGTGAAGGCCTTGGAGAGGGAGCAGAGGGGATTGACCAGAATGGTACCGGGGATGGGGAACTTCAGTTACATGGGGAGACTGGAGAAGCTGGGGTTGTTCTCCTTAGAGCAGAGAAGGTTAAGGGGAGAGTGACCAGAATGGTACCGGGGATGGGGAACTTCAGTTACATGGGGAGACTGGAGAAGCTGGGATTGTTCTCCTTGGAGCAGAGAAGGTTAAGGGGAGAGTGACCAGAATGGTACCAGGGATGGGGAACTTCAGTTACATGGGGAGACTGGAGAAGCTGGGATTGTTCTCCTTAGAGCAGAGAAGGTTAAGGGGAGAGTGACCAGAATGGTACCAGGGATGGGGAACTTCAGTTACATGGGGAGATTGGAGAAGCTGGGATTGTTCTCCTTAGAGCAGAGAAGGTTAAGGGGAGAGTGACCAGAATGGTACCAGGGATGGGGAACTTCAGTTACATGGGGAGACTGGAGAAGCTGGGATTGTTCTCCTTAGAGCAGAGAAGGTTAAGGGGAGATTGACCAGAATTGGTACCAGGGATGGGGAACTTCAGTTACATGGGGAGACTGGAGAAGCTGGGATTGTTCTCCTTAGAGCAGAGAAGGTTAAGGGGAGATTTGATCGAGGTGTTCAATATCATGAGGGGTCCAGACAGAGTAGATAGAGAGAGAAGCTGTTCCCATTGGTGGAAGGGTGGAGAACCAGAGGACACAGATTTAAGGTAATTGACAGAAGAACCAAGGGCGACACGAGGAACAACGTATTTACGCAGCGAGTGGTTCGGATCGGGAATGCACGGCCTGAGAGGGTGGGGGAGGCAGACTCCATCGTGGCTTTCAAAAGGGAGTTGGATAAGTGCCTGAAGGAAAGGGATTAGCAGGGCCCCGGGGAACGGACGGGGGAGTGGGACTGGCTGAGAGTCAGCACGGGCTCGACTGGCCGAATGGCCTCCTTCTGGGCTGTGACTGTTCTGTGATTCTAGGAGTGTTATCAGACAAAATTTGACACAGAACCACATAAGGAGAAATTTGCGCAGGTGACCAAAAGCTTGGTCAAAGAGGTAGTGTCTTTACGGGAGTGTCTTGAAGGAGGAAAGAGAGGTAGAGAGGGGGAGAGGTTTAGAGAGGGAGTTCCAGAGCTTGGGGCCCAGGCAACAGAAGGCACGGCCACCGATGGTGGAGCGATTATAATCAGGAGGATTAGAGATCTCGGAGGGTTGTAGGGCATAGAAATAGGGGTTGAAAGAGGGAGTGAGAGAGGCACAAGGGAAGAAAGAGTGTGTGTGTGTGTGTGTGTGTGCTGGGAAGGTGACTCAAGGTATTGTAACACCAGCTTTCTGGCCATTTTTGTGACCAATACTTTAAATCCTTAAATCCAAACCCCAATCATCATCATAGGCAGTCCCTCGGAATCGAGGAAGACTTGCTTCTACTCTTAACATGAGTTCGTTGGTGACTGAACAGTCCAATACGCGAACCACAGTCTCAGTCACAGGTGGGACAGACAGTGGTTGAGGGAAGGGGAGGGTGGGACTGGTTTGCCGCACGCTCCTTCCGCTGCCTGCGCTTGGTTTCTGCACGCTCTCGGATCCACTTCCTCCACTTAAGGCGGACTAGTCTTTGGCCAGGGACTCCCAGGTGTCGGTGGGGGATGTTGCACTTTATCAGGGAGGCTTTGAGGGTGGTCCCTTGTAACGTTTCCTCTGCCCACCTGGGGCTCGCTTGCCGTGAAGGAGTTCCGAGTAGAGCGCTCGCTTTGGGAGTCTCGTGTCGGCGGACATGCGGACAATGTGGCCCTGCCCAGTGGAGCTGATCGAGTGTGGTCAGTGCTTCGATGCTGGGGACGTTGGCCTGAATGAGGACACTGACGTTGGTGCGTCTGTCCTCCCAGGGGATTTGTAGGATCTTGCGGAGGCATCGTTGGTGATATTTCTCCAGCCCCAAGAAAGAACTGTACTGTTTGGCAAGCCTGTGGGGCTAGCACTAAGGTGCATTCATATGCAAATGGCCATTTCACACTGATAGGCTGGGTGGAAGGGAATCCAGGCCGATTGATGTCATCACCATCTAAAGTGATTACTGGGAAGAATACCCCGAGAGGTAACTCAGAGACACTATGCCTTCACATTATTACTGGTGCAAGGCAAGAAATGGCCAGGCCATTGTCTTCCAGGAGATAAGCCAGTTAAGTAAGATTGGTTTGAGACCTGCTAATGGGGGCCGTCAACTCAGGAGATGACGGACATCCAGTAATCAGCACCCATTGTCTTTCCTGGGAGCGGGAAAACGGAATATCATTTTTCACAAAGATTTCAAAGGCTAGGCACCATTCCAGGTCATGGGGTGGGATCCAGACAGATCACCTGAGTCAATCCATCAGTCAGTATTAGCAGGAGGAAAGGTGATGGCTTTTTGAGGATATAAGGAGCCATTTTGCAACAAGCTCCAGCTCAGGAAACAGGTCGGGAAACAGGCCGGGAAACAGGTCGGGAAACAGGTCGGGAAACAGGTCGGGGAACAGCTCGGGAAACAGGTCGGGAAACAGGTCGATAAACAGCTCGGGAAACAGGTCGGGAAACAGGCCGGGAAACAGGTCGGGAAACAGGTCGATAAACAGGTCGGGAAACAGGCCGGGAAACAGGTCGATAAACAGGTCGGGAAACAGGCCGGGAAACAGGTCGGGAAACAGGTCGATAAACAGGTCGGGAAACAGGTCGGGAAACATGTCGGGAAACAGGTCGATAAACATGTCGGGAAACAGGTCGGGAAACATGTCGGGAAACAGGTCGGGAAACAGCTCGGGAAACATGTCGGGAAACAGGTGAGGAAACATGTCGGGAAACAGGTCGGGAAACAGCTCGGGAAACATGTCGGGAAACAGGTGAGGAAACATGTCGGGAAACAGGTCGGGAAACAGCTCGGGAAACATGTCGGGAAACAGGTGAGGAAACATGTCGGGAAACAGGTCGGGAAACAGCTCGGGAAACATGTCGGGAAACAGGTGAGCAAACATGTCGGGAAACAGGTCAGGAAACAGGTCAGGAAACAGGTGAGGAAACAGGTCGGGAAACAGGTCGGGAAACAGGTGAGGAAACATGTCGGGAAACAGGTCGGGAAACATGTCGGGAAACAGGTCGGGAAACAGGTGAGGAAACATGTCGGGAAACAGGTCGGGAAACAGCTCGGGAAACATGTCGGGAAACAGGTCGGGAAACAGGTGAGGAAACATGTCGGGAAACAGGTCAGGAAACAGGTCGGGAAACAGGTTGGGAAACAAGTCAGGAAACAGGTCGGGAAACAGGTGAGGAAACAGGTCGGGAAACAAGTCAGGAAACAGGTCGGGAAACAGGTGAGGAAACAGGTCGGGAAACAGGTCGGGAAACAAGTCAGGAAACAGGTGAGGAAACAGGTCGGGAAACAGGTCGGGGAACATGTCGGGAAACAGGTCGGGAAACAGGTGAGGAAACATGTCGGGAAGCAGGTCGGGAAACATGTCGGGAAACAGGTCAGGAAACAGGTCGGGAAACAAGTCAGGAAACAGGTCGGGAAACAGGTTGGGAAACAAGTCAGGAAACAGGTCGGGAAACAGGTGAGGAAACAGGTCGGGAAACAAGTCAGGAAACAGGTCGGGAAACAGGTCGGGAAACAGGTGAGGAAACAGGTCGGGAAACAAGTCAGGAAACAGGTCGGGAAACAGGTGAGGAAACAGGTCGGGAAACAAGTCAGGAAACAGGTCGGGAAACAGGTCGGGGAACATGTCGGAAAACAGGTCGGGAAACAGGTCGGGAAACAGGTCGGGAAACAGGCCGGGAAACAGGTCGGGAAACAGGTCGGGAAACAGCTCGGGAAACAGGTCGGGAAACAGCTCGGGAAACAGCTCAGGAAACAGGTCGGGAAACAGGCCGGGAAACAGGTCGGGAAACAGCTCGGGAAACAGGTCGGGAAACAGGTCGGGAAACAGGTCGGGAAACAAGTCGGGAAACAGGTCGGGAAACAGGCCTGGAAACAGCTCGGGAAACAGCTCGGGAAACAGGTCGGGAAACAGGTCGGGAAACAGGTCGGGAAACAGGCCTGGAAACAGGTCGGGAAACAGGTCGGGAAACAGGCCGGGAAACAGGTCGGGAAACAGGTCGGGAAACAGGTCGGGAAACAGGTCGGGAAACAGGTCGGGAAACAGGTCGATAAACAGGTCGGGAAACAGGTCGGGAAACAGGTCGGGAAACAGGTCGATAAACAGGTCGGGAAACAGGTCGGGAAACAGGTCGGGAAACAGGTCGGGAAACATGTCGGGAAACAGGTCGGGAAACAGGTCGATAAACAGGTCGGGAAACAGGTCGGGAAACAGGTCGGGAAACAGGTGAGGAAACATGTCGGGAAACAGGTCGGGAAACAGGTCGATAAACAGGTCGGGAAACAGGTCGATAAACAGGTCGGGAAACAGGTCGATAAACAGGTCGGGAAACAGGTCGATAAACAGGTCGATAAACAGGTCGGGAAACAGGTCGGGAAAAATGTCGGGAAACAGGCCGGGAAACAGCTCGGGAAACAGGTCGGGAAACAGGTCGGGAAACAGGTCGGGAAACATGTCGGGAAACAGGTGAGGAAACATGTCGGGAAACAGGTCGGGAAACATGTCGGGAAACAGGTCGGGAAACAGATCGGGAAACAGCTCGGGAAACAGGTGAGGAAACATGTCGGGAAACAGGTCGGGAAACATGTCGGGAAACAGGTCGGGAAACAGCTCGGGAAACATGTCGGGAAACAGGTGAGGAAACATGTCGGGAAACAGGTCAGGAAACAGGTCGGGAAACAGGTGAGGAAACAGGTCGGGAAACAGGTGAGGAAACATGTCGGGAAACAGGTCGGGAAACATGTCGGGAAACAGGTCGGGAAACAGGTGAGGAAACATGTCGGGAAACAGGTCGGGAAACATGTCGGGAAACAGGTCGGGAAACAGGTGAGGAAACATGTCGGGAAACAGGTCAGGAAACAGGTCGGGAAACAGGTTGGGAAACAAGTCAGGAAACAGGTCGGGAAACAGGTCGGGAAACAGGTGAGGAAACAGGTCGGGAAACAAGTCAGGAAACAGGTCGGGAAGCAGGTGAGGAAACAGGTCGGGAAACAGGTCGGGAAACAAGTCAGGAAACAGGTCGGGAAACAGGTTGGGAAACAAGTCAGGAAACAGGTCGGGAAACAGGTGAGGAAACAGGTCGGGAAACAAGTCAGGAAACAGGTCGGGAAACAGGTGAGGAAACAGGTCGGGAAACAGGTCGGGAAACAAGTCAGGAAACAGGTCGGGAAACAGGTCGGGGAACATGTCGGGAAACAGGTCGGGAAACAGGTGAGGAAACATGTCGGGAAGCAGGTCGGGAAACATGTCGGGAAACAGGTCAGGAAACAGGTCGGGAAACAAGTCAGGAAACAGGTCGGGAAACAGGTTGGGAAACAAGTCAGGAAACAGGTCGGGAAACAGGTGAGGAAACAGGTCGGGAAACAAGTCAGGAAACAGGTCGGGAAACAGGTGAGGAAACAGGTCGGGAAACAAGTCAGGAAACAGGTCGGGAAACAGGTCGGGGAACATGTCGGGAAACAGCTCGGGAAACAGCTCGGGATATAAGAGAGCATGTGCCATCCAACCAGCTGGTCCCCATGCCCCAGTGAGAGGTGGCTGTGTATTACTCCTCATGCTCCTGTATTCCCCAGGTTAGGTGAGTGGGCAAATGCATGGCAGATGCAGTACAATGTGGATAAGTGTGAGGTTATCCACTTTGGTGGCAAAAACAGGAAGATAGAATATTATCTGAATGGCGGTAGATTAGGAAAAGGGGAGGTGCAACGAGACCTGGGTGTTATGGTACATCAGTCATTGAAAGTTGGCATGCAGGAACAGCAGGTGGTGAAGAAGGCAAATGGTATGTTGGCCTTCATAGCGAGAGGATTTGAGTACAGGGGCAGGGAGGTGTTGCTACAGCTGTACAGGGCCTTGGTGAGGCCACACCTGGAGTATTGTGTACAGTTTTGGTCTCCTAATCTGAGGAAGGACGTTCTTGCTATTGAGGGAGTGCAGCGAAGGTTCACCAGACTGATTCCCGGGATGGCAGGACTGACATATGAGGAGAGACTGGATCAACTGGGCTTGTATTCACTGGAGTTCAGAAGAATGAGAGGGGATCTCATAGAAACATAAAATTCTGACGGGTTTAGACAGGTTAGATGCAGGAAGAATGTTCCCGATGTTGGGGAAGTCCAGAACCAGGGGACACAGTCTAAGGATAAGGGGTAAGCCATTTAGGACCGAGATGAGGAGAAACTTCTTCACTCAGAGAATTGTGAACCTGTGGAAATCTCTACCACAGAGAGTTGTTGAGGTCAGTTCGTTAGATATATTCAAAAGAGAGTTAGATGTGGCCCTTATGGCTAAAGGGATCAAGGGGTATGGAGAGAAAGCAGGAAAGGGGTACTGAGGGAATGATCAGCCGCGATCTTATTGAATGGCGGTGAAGGCTCGACGGTCCGAATGGCCTACTCCTGCACCTATTTTCCATGTTTCTATGTTTCTATGTTAGTCTCCAACTCCCAGTGACGGACGCTCCCTGCCCGCCAACACTCTCCCGCTGGCCTGGCTCACAATGGCACAGAAGACAGAGGACATCACAATGAAACCCGCGGCAACCAGACTTCCAAGGGTGGGCGGGGCTGTATGAGGTGTTGGGGGGGGGGGGGGGAGTAGGCGGAGAGCAGGGAGAACGGCAAGCGACTCCTCTCAGATGAGACAGAAACCACGGCAAGACGAGCATCCAAGGTGTTTCGGGACACCACTCCCCAACGGTGCGAGCCCCGGGGATTTGACACAGTCGCAGTCAGCACATCCCACTGCAGGTACTGTCTCCCTCCATCCCCGGAAATGGCACTTCACTCGATCGTCCCCTGCGGGCACTGACTGTCGCAGGGGTATACGCGAGACAGACATCAGCAGGGCTCTGTTTGCCACCTCGCCCGTTCTTTATACAGGTGTCACAGTGCGTTAGATACACTGTCCTTTCCATCTCTGGGACCAGGTGTCACAGTGCATTAGATACACTGTCCTTTCCATCTCTGGGACCGGGTGTCACAGTGCATTAGATACACTGTCCTTTCCATCTCTGGGACCGGGTGTCACAGTGTGTTAGATACACTGTCCTTTCCCCCTCTGGGACCAGGTGTCACAGTGCGTTAGATACACTGTCCTTTCCATCTCTGGGACCGGGTGTCACAGTGCATTAGATACACTGTCCTTTCCATCTCTGGGACCGGGTGTCACAGTGCATTAGATACACTGTCCTTTCCATCTCTGGGACCGGGTGTCACAGTGCATTAGATACACTGTCCTTTCCATCTCTGGGACCGGGTGTCACAGTGCATTAGATACACTGTCCTTTCCATCTCTGGGACCGGGTGTCACAGTGTGTTAGATACACTGTCCTTTCCCCCTCTGGGACCAGGTGTCACAGTGCGTTAGATACACTGTCCTTTCCCCCTCTGGGACCGGGTGTCACAGTGCGTTAGATACACTGTCCTTTCCCCCTCTGGGACCGGGTGTCACAGTGTGTTAGATACACTTTCCTTTCCCCCTCTGGGACCGGGTATCACAGTGTGTTAGATACACTGTCCTTTCCATCTCTGGGACCGGGTGTCACAGTGCGTTAGATACACTGTCCTTTCCATCTCTGGGACCGGGTGTCACAGTGCGTGAGATAGACTGTCGTTTCCCTCTCTGTGATGGGGTGTCACAGTGCGTTAGATACACTGTCCTTTCCCCCTCTGGGACCGGGTGTCACAGTGTGTTTGATACACTGTCTTTTCCCCCTCTGGGACCGGGTGTCACAGTGCATTAGATAAACTGTCCTTTCCCCCTCTGGGACCGGGTGTCACAGTGCGTTAGATACACTGTCCTTTCTCCCTCTGGGACCGGGTGCCACACTGCATTAGCTACACGGTCCTTTCCCACTCTGGGACCTGGTGTCACACTGCGTTAGATACACTGTCCTTTCCCCCTCTGGGACAGGGTGTCACAATGCATTAGATACACTGTCCTTTCCCCCTCTGGGACCAGGTGTCAGTGCGTTAGATACACTGTCCTTTCCCCCTCTGGGACTGGGTGTCACAGTGCATTAGATACACTGTCCTTTCCCCCTCTGGGACCGGGTGTCACAGTGCATTAGAAACACTGTCCTTTCCCCCTCTGGGTCAGGTGTCACAGTGCGTTAGATACACTGTCCTTTCCCCCTCTGGGACCGGGTGTCACAGTGCGTTAGATACACTGTCCTTTCCCCCTCTGGGACCGGGTGTCACAGTGCATTAGATACACTGTCCTTTCCCCCTCTGGGACCGGGTGTCACAGTGCGTGAGATACACTGTCGTTTCCCCCTCTGGGATTGGGTGTCACAATGTGGTAGATACAATGTCATTTCCCCCTCTGAGACCGGGTGTCACACTGCGTTAGCTACACTGTCCTTTCCCCCTCTGGGACCGGGTGTCACAGTGCATTAGAAACACTGTCCTTTCACCCTCTGGGACCAGGTGTCACAGTGTGTTAGATACACTGTCCTTGCCCCCCCTGGGACCGGGTGTCACAGTGTGTTAGATACACTGTCTTTTCCCTCTCTGGGACCGGGTGTCACAGTGCGTTAGATACACTGTCCTTTCCCACTCTGGGACTGGGTGTCACAGTGTGTTAGATACACTGTCCTTTCCCCATCTGGGACCGGGTGTTACAGTGCGTTAGATACACTGTCCTTTTCCCCTCTGGGACCAGGTGTCACAGTGTGTTAGATACACTGTCCTTGCCCCCCCTGGGACCGGGTATCACAGTGTGTTAGATACACTGTCCTTTCCCCCTCTGGGACCGGGTGTCACAATGTATTAGATACACTGTCTTTTCCCTCTCTGGGACCGGGTGTCACACTGTGTTAGATACAGTGTCCTTTCCATCTCTGGGACCGGGTGTCACAGTGCGTTAGATACACTGTCCTTTCCCCATCTGGGACCAGGTGTCACACTGCATTAGATGCACTGTCCTTTCCCCCTCTGGGACCAGGTGTCACAGTGCGTTAGATGCACTGTCCTTTCCCCCTCTGGGACCAGGTGCCACAGTGTGTTAGATACACTGTCCTTTCCCCCTCTGGGACCGGGTGTCACAATGTGTTAGATACACTGTCCTTTCCCTCTCTGGGACTGGGTGTCACACTGCGTTAGATACACTGTCCTTTCCCCCTCTGGGACCAGGTGTCACAGTGCGTTAGTTACACTGTCCTTTCCCCCTCTGGGACCAGGTATCACAGTGTGTTAGATACACTGTCCTTTCCCCCTCTGGGACCAGGTGTCACAGTGTGTTAGATATCACTGTCCTTTCCCCCTCTGGGGCCAAGTGTCACAGTGTGTTAGATACACTGTCCTTTCCCCCTCTGGGACCGTGTGTCACAGTGCGTTAGATACACTGTCCTTTCCCCCTCTGGGACCGGGTGTCACAATGTGTTAGATACACTGTCTTTTTCCCCTCTGGGACCAGGTGTCACAGTGTGTTAGATACACTGTCCTTTCCCCCTCTGGGACCGTGTGTCACAGTGCATTAGATACACTGTCCTTTCCCCCTCTGGGACCGGGTGTCACAGTGTGTTAGATACACTGCCCTTTCCCCCTCTGGGACCGTGTGTTACAGTGCATTAGATACACTGTCCTTTCCCCCTCTGGGACCGGGTGTCACAGTGCGTTAGATACACTGTCTTTTCCCCCTCTGGGACCGGGTGTCACAGTGCATTAGATACACTGTCCTTTCCCCCTCTGGGACCGGGTGTCACAGTGTGTTAGATACACTGTCCTTTCCCCCTCTGGGACCGGGTGTCACAGTGCGTGAGATACACTGTCGTTTCCCCCTCTGGGACCGGGTGTCACAGTGCATGAGATACACTGTCCTTTCCCCCTCTGGGACCGGGTGTCACAGTGCGTGAGATACACTGTCGTTTCCCCCTCTAGGACCGGGTGTCACAGTGTGTTAGATACACTGTCGTTTCCCCCTCTGGGACCGGGTGTCACAGTGCGTTAGATACACTGTCCTTTCCCTCTCTGAGACCGGGTGTCACAGTGTGTTAGATACACTGTCCTTTCACCCTCTGGGACCAGGTGTCACAGTGTGTTAGATACACTGTCCTTTTCCCCTCTGGGACCGGGTGTCACAGTGTGTTAGATACACTGTCCTTTCCCCCTCTGGGACCGGGTGTCACAGTGCGTTAGATACAGAGTCCTTTCCATCTCTGGGACTGGGTGTCACAGTGCGTTAGATACACTGTCCTTTCCCCCTCTGGGACCAGGTGTCACAGTGTGTTAGATACACTGTCCTTTTCCCCTCTGGGACCGTGTGTCACAGTGCATTAGATACACTGTCCTTTCCCCCTCTGGGACCGGGTGTCACAGTGTGTTTGATACACTGTCCTTTCCCCCTCTGGGACTGTGTGTCACAGTGCATTAGATACACTGTCCTTTCCCCCTCTGGGACCGGGTGTCACAGTGCGTTAGATACACTATCCTTTCCCCCTCTGGGACCGGGTGTCACAGTGCGTTAGATACACTGTACTTTACCCCTTTGGGACCGGATGTCACAGTGCATTAGATACACTGCCCTTTCCCCATCTGGGACCGGGCGTCACAGTGTGTTAGATACACTGTCCTTTCCCCCTCTGCGACCAGGTGTCACATTGTGTTAGATACATTGTCCTTTCCCCCTCTGCGACCGTGTGTCACAGTGCGTTAGATACACTGTCCTTTCTTCCTCTGGGACCGGGTGTCACAGTGCGTTAGATACACTGTCCTTTCTCCCTCTGGGGCAAGGTGTCACAGTGTGTTGGATACACTGTCCTTTCCCCTCTGGGACCGGGTGTCACTGTGCGTTAGATACACTGTCCTTTCCCCCTCTGGGACCAGGTGTCACAGTGCGTTAGATACACTGTCCTTTCCCCCTCTGGGACCGGGTGTCACAGTGCGTTAGATACACTGTCCTTTCCCCCTCTGGGACCAGGTGTCACAGTGCATTAGATACACTGTCCTTTCCCCCTCTGGGACCAGGTATCACAGTGTGTTAGATACACTGTCCTTTCCCCCTCTGGGACCGGGTGTCACAGTGTGTTAGATACACTGTCCTTTCCCCCTCTGGGACTGGCTATCTGCTTCATGTTGAGCAACTGATTCCACTCAATAATCATTTTGCATCTGATATAGCAAAACCTGCCTGAATATTGGACGTATAGCTCACCAGGTGAGTCAGTGCACCAGCTAATGTGGGACTGAGTCCCCCACACACACACACACACACACACACACAGCAGGAAAGGGCCCGGCTCCATCTCCGGCCTCGTGCTGAGTTAGCCTGATCTCACACCCGGTGTGGGACTGATCCCCGCCCCCCCCCCACACACACACACACAGAGCAGGATAGACCCTGGCTCCATCTCCGGCCTAATGCTGAGTTAGCCTGATCTCACACCCGGTGTGGGACTGAGCTCCCCCCCCCACACACACAGATTAAGAAAGTCATTTCACATTGTAGCTTGTCAAACCATAAAACAAATATGTTTTCTCGTTCCCTCTTGTTTGTGTAGGTCTTAAAGGCTTGGGGCCTTTGTGCAGAGAGACGCAGAGGCTAACATCACCTGAGGTGGGGAATCCATTTCTCCCCCAATCGTCATGTCATGTTATGTCACATTGTGTTACGCCTCACGTGTGTCACTCTGAAGAGCCTGCTGTGAGTTGCCGGCCAATCGGATCACGACGCCAGAGCTAGGTAAAGCGTACAGACGCCAGGGTGACAGCTGAGATAGTCCTGAGAAGCTGCAAGGTCCTCGGGGCCTCAGGAGAGCTGATCACGGCCCCAGGGCCTGTCACGTTCACTGAATGCCAAGCCGGAGGATCTCGGATGAGCAAAGTGTGCTCAGGACCCAGATATCCATGCATAAGGTAAGCCCGTTTCTCATTCCTTCAATATCGGTTCGTTAGCTTCTTTCGTGGAGAGCTTTTGACAAATTTGCTGGAGTTCGTTGAAGTTGTAACGAACAGGGTGGATAAAGGGGGAACCAGTGGATGTGGTGTATTTAGATTTCCAGAAGGCATTCGATAAGGTTCCCCAAAAAAGGTTACTGCACAGCTTGGGAGTAATATATTAGCATGGATAGAAGATTGGCTAACTAACAGACAACAGAGAGTCGGGATAAATGGGTCATTTCCAGTTGGCAAACAGTAACTAGTGGGGTGCCACAGGGATCAGTGCTGGGTGCTCAACTATTTACAATCTATATTAATGACTTGGATGAAGGGACTGAGTGTAACGTAGCCAAGTTTGCTGATGATACAAAGATGGGTGGGAAAACAAGTTGTGAGGAGGACACAAAAAATCTGCAGAGGGATATAGACAGACCAAGTGAGTGGGCAAAAAATTGGCAGATGGAGTATAATGTGGGAAAATGTGAGGTTATCCACTTTGGTAGGAAAAATAAAAAAGCAATTTGTAATTTAATGGGGAGTGATTACAAAGTGCTGCAGTACAGAGGGACCTGGGGGTCCTTGTGCATGAAACACAAAAAGTTAGTATACAGGTACAGCAAGTGATCAGGAAGGCCAATGGGATGTTGGCCTTTATTGCAAGGGGGATAGAGTATAAAAGCAGAGAAGTCCTGCTACAACTGTACAGGGTATTGGTGAGGCCACACCTGGAGTACTGCGTACAGTTCTGGTCTCTGTATTTAAGGAAGGATGTACTTGCATTGGAGGCTGTTCAGAGAAGATTCACTCGGTTGATTCCGGAGATGAGGGGGTTGAGTTATGAGGAAAGGTTGAGTAGGTTGGGCCTATACTCATTGGAGTTCAGAAGAATGAGAGGTGATCGTATCGAAACATATAAGATAATGAGGGGGGGCTCGACAAGGTGGATGCAGAGAGGATATTTCCACTCATAGGGGAAACTAAAACTAGGGACATAGTCTCAGAATAAGGGGCCGCCCATTTAAACCTGAGATGAGGAGGAATTTCTTCTCTCAGAGGGTTGTAAATCTGTGGAATTCTCTGCCCCAGAGAGCTGTGGAGGCTGGGTCATTGAATATATTTAAGGTGGAGATAGACAGATTTTTGAGCGATAAGGGAGTGAAGGGTTCTGGGGAGCGGGCGGGGAAGTGGAGCTGAGTCCATGATCGGATCAGCCATGATCTTATTGAATGGCGGAACAAACTTCGTCAAGATGCTAAAATTAGCGCTGTGCCTGGGTTACCATCCCAACTGAGCCCACAACCAAATGTCTCCCCCAATGTCTTTACAGTTCTCCCTGTCTTAAACAGCGTCTGCCATCTCACTGCCCACCCCACTCACCCGCCTCTTTCGCCCTGTACCCCAAGTCACAATTTTCCCTCCTCAATTGGTGCTGTCAGTCTTTAACTCCTCATTTCCTGCACTTCTCCAGCGACTTCTGCGCGACCGATCAGGCAACACCAGCCCTCGCCTCCTGTATCTCACTGCGATAAGTGACAGCATCCACTCGTATCTCCTCTGGGCGAGAGGGGCTCGGCACCAGTTCCAACGGCTACTGGAGCAGGGAGGAGCTTGGGGACCACCCGTTTAGTCACACAGTAAAACTCCCCCAACACTGACCCATCAAACACTCCCAGGGCAGGTAGAGCATGGGTTAGATACAGAGTAAAGCTCCCTCTACACTGTCCCATTAAACACTCCCAGGGCAGGTACAGGGGGTTAGATACAGAGTAAAGCTCCCTCTACACTGTCCCATTAAACACTCCCAGGGCAGGTACAGCACGGGGTTAGATACAGAGTAAAGCTCCCTCTACACTGTCCCATTAAACACTCCCAGGGCAGGTACAGCACGGGGTTAGATACAGAGTAAAGCTCCCTCTACACTGTCCCATCAAACACTCCCAGGGCAGGTACAGCACGGGTTAGATACAGAGTAAAGCTCCCTCTGCACTGTCCCATTAAACACTCCCAGGACAGGTACAGGGGGTTAGATACAGAGTAAAGCTCCCTCTACACTGTCCCATCAAACACTCCCAGGGCAGGTACAGGGGGTTAGATACAGAGTAAAGCTCCCTCTACACTGTCCCATCAAACACTCCCAGGGCAGGTACAGGGGGTTAGATACAGAGTAAAGCTCCCTCTACACTGTTCCATCAAACACTCCCAGGGCAGGTACAGGGGGTTAGATACAGAGTAAAGCTCCCTCTACACTGTCCCATTAAACACTCCCAGGGCAGGTACAGCACGGGGTTAGATACAGAGTAAAGCTCCCTCTACACTGTCCCATTAAACACTCCCAGGGCAGGTACAGCACGGGGTTAGATACAGAGTAAAGCTCCCTCTACACTGTCCCATCAAACACTCCCAGGGCAGGTACAGCACGGGTTAGATACAGAGTAAAGCTCCCTCTGCACTGTCCCATTAAACACTCCCAGGACAGGTACAGGGGGTTAGATACAGAGTAAAGCTCCCTCTACACTGTTCCATCAAACACTCCCAGGGCAGGTACAGGGGGTTAGATACAGAGTAAAGCTCCCTCTACACTGTTCCATCAAACACTCCCAGGGCAGGTACAGGGGGTTAGATACAGAGTAAAGCTCCCTCTACACTGTTCCATCAAACACTCCCAGGGCAGGTACAGGGGGTTAGATACAGAGTAAAGCTCCCTCTACACTGTCCCATCAAACACTCCCAGGGCAGGTACAGGGGGTTAGATACAGAGTAAAGCTCCCTCTACACTGTTCCATCAAACACTCCCAGGGCAGGTACAGGGGGTTAGATACAGAGTAAAGCTCCCTCTACACTGTTCCATCAAACACTCCCAGGGCAGGTACAGGGGGTTAGATACAGAGTAAAGCTCCCTCTACACTGTCCCATCAAACACCCCCAGGGCAGGTACAGGGGGTTAGATACAGAGTAAAGCTCCCTCTACACTGTCCCATCAAACACTCCCAGGGCAGGTACAGGGGGTTAGATACTGAGTAAAGCTCCCTCTTCACTGTCCCATCAAACACTCCCAGGGCAGGTACAGGGGGTTAGATACAGAGTAAAGCTCCCTCTACACTGTCCCATCAAACACTCCCAGGGCAGGTACAGGGGGTTAGATACAGAGTAAAGCTCCCTCTACACTGTCCCATCAAACACCCCCGGGGCAGGTACAGGGGGTTAGATACAGAGTAAAGCTCCCTCTGCACTGTCCCATCAAACACTCCCAGGGCAGGTACAGGGGGTTAGATACAGAGTAAAGCTCCCTCTACACTGTCCCATCAAACACTCCCAGGGCAGGTACAGGGGGTTAGATACAGAGTAAAGCTCCCTCTACACTGTCCCATCAAACACCCCCAGGGCAGGTACAGGGGGTTAGATACAGAGTAAAGCTCCTTCTACACTGTACCATCAAACACTCCCAGGGCAGGTACAGCACGGGTTACATACAGAGTAAAGCTCCCTCTACACTGTCCCATCAAACACTCCCAGGGCAGGTACAGCACGGGGTTAGATACAGAGTAAAGCTCCCTCTACACTGTCCCATCAAACACTCCCAGGGCAGGTACAGGGGGTTAGATACAGAGTAAAGCTCCCTCTACACTGTCCCATCACACACCCCCAGGGCAGGTACAGGGGGTTAGATACAGAGTATAGGCTGCAGGCTGTTCTCTGACACTCTGTGTTTCACCATGCAGGTACGATGCGACAGGGGGACAGCAAGTCGGATGTGAACAGACCCCTTTGCAAACGATTACCCGCTGTCCCGAAACTCTCTTCTCTGCGGCTACTCTGTTGCAACAGTTGTTCCCTGGTAAGTTGCTACCTTTATTACCTCCTGCCCTTAAGGCATCATGCGCAATGGCTCATTGGTTCAATGTTTGTCCCGGTGTGGGACGTAAGAACATCAGAAATAGGAGCAGGAGTCGGCCATTCGGCCCCTCGAGCCTGCACCACCATTCAATAAGATCACGGCTGATCCGATCATGGACTCAGCTCCACTTCCCCGCCCGCTCCCCATAACCCTTCACTCCCTTATCGCTCAAAAATCTGTCTATCTCCACCTTAAATATATTCAATGACCCAGCCTCCACAGCTCTCTGGGGCAGAGAATTCCACAGATTTACAACCCTCCGAGAGAAGAAATTCCTCCTCGTATCAGGTTTAAATTGCCAGCCCCTTATTCTAAGACCATGCCCCCTAGTTTTAGTTTCCCCTATGTGGAAATATCCTCTCTGCATCCACCTTGTCGAACCCCCTCATTACCTTATATGTTTCGATAAGATCACCTCTCATTCTTCTGAACTTCAATGAGTAGAGGCCCAACCTGCTCAACCTCTCCTCATAAGTCAACCCCCTCATCTAGAGAATCAACCGAGTGAACCTTCTCTGAACAGCCTCCAATACAAGTATATCCTTCCTTAAATACGGAGACCAAAACTGCACGCAGTACTCCAGGTGTGGCCTCACCAATACCCTGTACAGTTGTAGCAGGACTTCTCTGCTTTTATACTCTATCCCCCTTGCAATAAAGGCCAACATTCCCTTGGCCTTCCTGATCACTTGCTGTACCTGCAGACTAACTTTGTGCGTTTCATGCACAAGGACCCCCAGGTCCCTCTGTACTGCAGCACTTTGTAATCACTCCCCATTAAATTACAAATTGCTTTTTTATTTTTCCTACCAAAGTGGATAACCTCACATTTTCCACATTAATCTCCATCTGCCAATTTTTTGCCCACTCACTTCGTCTGTCTATATCCCTTTGCAGATTTTCTGTGTCCTCCTCACAATTTGCTTTCCCACCCATCTTTGCATCATCAGCAAACTTGGCCACATTACACTCGGTCCCTTCATCCAAGTTATTAATATAGATTGTAAATAGTTGAGGACCCAGCACTGATCCCTGTGGCACCCCACCAGTCACTGTATGCCAACCGGAAAATAACCCATTTATCCCGACTGTTTTCTGTGAGTTAGTATCATGTACGTACATGCTGTTTGTAGCCACCAGATGGTGTCATTGCTGGAGGCCACTGAGCAGCAGGTACATGGTGCTGCTCTGGTATAAAAGACCAGCCATTTTGAGAGTCAGGCACTTTGGGCCTAAACAAAGCAGAGCCAAGGTTGTACCTTGCTTAGTTAAACAGTACTCAATTTGTACCTTTATTGCATACATAGAAACATAGAAACATAGAAAATAGGTGCAGGAGTAGACCATTCGGCCCTTCGAGCCTGCACCGCCATTCAATGAGTTCATGGCTGAACATTCAACTTCAGTACCCCATTCCTGCTTTCTCACCATACCCCTTGATCCCCCGAGTAGTAAGGACCTCATCTAACTCCTTTTTGAATATATTTAGTGAATTGGCCTCAACAACTTTCTGTGGTAGAGAATTCCACAGGTTCACCACTCTCTGGGTGAAGAAATTCCTCCTCATCTCGGTCCTAAATGGCTTACCCCTTATCCTTAGACTGTGAGCCCTGGTTCTGGACTTCCCCAACATCGGGAACATTCTTCCTGCATCTAACCTGTCTAAACCCGTCGGAATTTTAAACGTTTCTATGAGGTCCCCTCTCATTCTTCTGAACTCCAGTGAATACAAGCCCAGTTGATCCAGTCTTTCTTGATATGTCAGTCCTGCCATCCCGGGAATCAGTCTGGTGAATCTTCGCTGCACTCCCTCAATAGCAAGAATGTCCTTCCTCAAGTTAGGAGACCAAAACTGTACACAATACTCCAGGTGTGGCCTCACCAAGGCCCTGTACAACTGTAGCAACACCTCCCTGCCCCTGTACTCAAATCCCCTCGCTATGAAGGCCAACATGCCATTTGCTTTCTTAACCGCCTGCTGTACCTGCATGCCAACCTTCAATGACTGATGTACCATGACACCCAGGTCTCGTTGCACCTCCCATTTTCCTAATCTGTCACCATTCAGATAATAATCTGTCTCTCTGTTTTTACCACCAAAGTGGATAACCTCACATTTATCCACATGATACTTCATCTGCCATGCATTTGCCCACTCACCTAACCTATCCAAGTCACTCTGCACCCTCATAGCATCCTCCTCGCAGCTCACACTGCCACCCAACTTAGTGTCATCCGCAAATTTGGAGATACTACATTTAATCCCCTCGTCTAAATCATTAATGTACAATGTAAACAGCTGGGGTCCCAGCACAGAACCTTGCGGTACCCCACTAGTCACTGCCTGCCATTCTGAAAAGTACCCATTTACTCCTACTCTTTGCTTCCTGCCTGACAACCAGTTCTCAATCCACGTCAGCACACTACCCCCAATCCCATGTGCTTTAACTTTGCACATTAATCTCTTGTGTGGGACCTTGTCGAAAGCCTTCTGAAAGTCCAAATATACCACATCAACTGGTTCTCCCTTGTCCACTCTACTGGAAACATCCTCAAAAAATTCCAGAAGATTTGTCAAACATGATACGTAACATTTGGCGGCGAGAATTCAAGAACTTTTGTTTGCAAAATGAGCACGATTGGATTTTTAGAGCGATCCGTGGAGGGAGAAGATTGGGCAGACTTTGTGAGCCGTTTGAACCAGTACTTCGTGGCCAACCAAATGGAGGGGGTCGATGATGCAGATCGCCACCGGGCCGTGTTCCTCACTGTGTGCGGTTCAAAGATCTACAGTCCGATAAAGGATCTACTCGTGCCCAGTGATTCAACAGAGAAAACGTACGAGGAGTTGTGTCCATTGGTACGGGAGCACCTCAAGTTAGACAACAGCATCATCATCTCGAGATACAGGTTTTATACACACGTTCGATCGGAGGGCGGCGGAGTTTGTTGCCGACCTGAGACGTCCAGCGGGACCGTGCACGTTCGGGACGGTGTTGGCGGACATGCTGCGGGACTTCTTTGTTATCGCTATCGACCTCGAGGTGATCCTGCGCACACTTCTGGCGGTGGAGGAGTTGGATTTAAAAAGGGCCCCCCAGATCGCCCAATCACGTGTGACGACGGACAGGAGTCCAAAGCAAATATCGGTGAAGAACCGAACCTCGGCAAGTACTGTAAATGTGATTAATTCGGCGTTCGGCAGAGGGGCACATGGCAGGGTCTATCCGGCTCCATTCGCGTAACCTGTGGCTGCCCAAAGTCCGCCAGCGGGAATGTATCCGACTTCTCCGTGTTGGCGTTGTGGGGGAAATCACCGGCACCAGCAGGGCCGATTTAAGCAATGTAGTTACAAAGGCTGCCTGAGAGTGGGGGCATCTCCAGCGCAAGTGTCCACAGATGAGCAAGCGTGCTGCATCACACCACGTGGAGGATGGGAGCCAGACAAGCGCGGATCCGGATACGCGATCCGAGATGCCAGAGGAGGAAGTGTATGGACTGTACTCCTTCATAACCAAGAGTAAACCAATTTTGATTGATGTGAAGTTTAACGGGATACCGGTATCGATGGAACTGGACACAGGGGCGAGTCGATCGATCATGAATGAGAGGGCATTTAATAAGCTGTGGGATACTAAGACTGTGAGGCCCAGGCTGAGCCCTGTTAACACCAAGCTGTGCACGTACACCAACGAACTGATAAAGGTGATTGGCAGTGCACAAATCAAAGTGTCTTATAACGGTGCGGTTCATGAGTTACTGCTGTGGAGTGTTCCAGGCAATGGCCCAACGCTGTTCGGTAGGAGTTGGTTGGAGAAAATCCGATGGGACTGGAACAACTAAAAGGCGTTGTCATCGGAGGAAGATACATGTGTCCAAGTATTGAGCAAGTTCCCCTCACTGTTCGAACCAGGTATCGGCAACTTCACGGGAGCCAAGGTGCAGATCCACATGGATTCAGATGCAAGACTCGTCCATCCTAAAGCTCGGACAGTGCCGTATATGATGAGGGAGAAGGTCAAAACTGAACTGGATAGACTCCAGTGAGAAGGGACCATATCACCGGTCGAATTTAATGAATGGGCCAGCCCCATTGTTCCTGAAAAGTGATGGCACAGTCAGAATCTGTGGAGACTACAAGGCTACGATCAACAGGGGTTTTGCAACAAGATCAGTACCCGATACCGAAGGCCGATGACTTGTTTGTGACGCTAGCCGGAGGGAAGTCATTCACAAAACTGGACTTGACATCGGCCTGTATGACAGAGGAGTTGGTCGAGAGAGTTACGTGCATTAACACGCACAAAGGACTGTTTATTTCCCACAGGTGCCCTTTTGGAATTCGCTCGGCTGCAACAATATTCCAGAGGAACATGGAAAGTCGACTGAAGTCCTTTCCCAGAACCGTCGTGTTCCAAGATGACATCCTGATCACCGGTCGTGACTCCAAGGAACATCTGAACAACCTGGAAGAGGTTCTACATCGTCTGGACAGAGTGGGACTCAGACTGAAATGCTCGAAGTTCGTCTTCATGTCACCGGAGGTCGAATTCTTCGGGAGGAAAATCGCCGCTGATGGCAGCAGACCGACTGACGTGAAAACCAAGGCCATCAAGAATGTACCCAAGCCGCAGAACGTGACGGAGCTGTGTTCGTTCCTGGGTCTACTCAACTACTTTGGTAACTTCCTACCTGGATTGAGCACCTTACTAGAACTACTGCACACACTGTTGAGAAAAGGTGACAACTGGGTCTGGGGCGCATCGCAAGACAGAGCTTTCGAGAAAGCCACCAATCTGCTTTGCTCGAACAAGCTGCTGCTACATTGTGACCCATGTAAACATTTAGTTTTGGCCTGTGACGCATCATCAAATGGAATTGGTTGCGTGTTACAACAAGCCAATGAGTCGGGGAAACTTCAACCTGTCGCGTATGCATCCAAAAGTTTGTCTAAAGCAGAAAGAGCCGACAGGATGGTAGAAAAAGAAGCTTTAGCGTGTGTGTACGGTGTTAAAAAGATGCATCAATACCTGTTCGGTCTGAGGTTCGAATTAGATCGCAAGCCGCTCATTTCGTTGTTTTCCGAGAGCAAAGGTATCAATACCAACGCTTCATCCCACATCCAGAGGTGGGCGCTGACATTATCTGCCTATGATTAGGTCATTCGCCACAGACCTGGCACAGAGAATTGTGCCGATGCTTTGAGCCAGTTGCCGTTGCCCACACCGGAGGTGGAAACGCCACAACCGGCAGATTTAATGGATGGTTTTGAGAGTGAAGGAACCCTGTCACAGCTCAACAAGTTAAGACCTGGACCAGCCAGGACCCGATATTATCGGTGATAAAGGGTTGCATCCTCAAAGGACATTGGTCTGCCATACCTAAGCAAGTGTGCGAGGAGGCCAAACCGTACATTCGTCGCAAGGACGAACTGTCTATTCAAGCAGATTGCATATTGTGGGGCAATCGCGTTGTAATGCCCAAGAAAGTGAGAGAGAAGTTTGTGCATGAGTTACACAGCACATATCCTGGTATAGCGATGATGAAGGCCATCACCAGGTCCCACGTATGGTGGCCAGGAATTGATTCTGAGCTGGAAACATGCGAGCATCAGTGCAACACCTGCATGCAGCTCAGCAAAGCACCAGCGGAATCGCCACTGAGTCTGTGGTCGTGGCCATCCAAACCTTGGTCCAGGATCCATGTAGACTTTGCTGGTCCCTTCCTGGGCAAGACATGGATAGAATGCATAATCATGTTATCCAGTATGTCCACGGCAACCATAGAGAATCTCAATGTCATGTTCGCGACACATGGTCTGCCTGACATAGTGGTGAGCGACAATGGGTCGTGCTTCACCAGTCAGGAGTTTAAGAAGTTTGTAAAACTTAACGGCATAAAACATGTAAGGTCAGCACCGTTCAAGCCTGCGTCCAACGGGCAAGCAGAACATGCAGTACAAATGATCAAGCAAAGCATGAGGAGAGTAACCCAAGGGTCACTGCAGACCCGCTTGTCCTGCGTACTGCTGAGTTACAGGACAAGACCCCACACACTCACAGGGGTCTCGCCTGCTGAACTCATGATGAAAAGTGGTCTCAAGACCAAGTTATCTCTGGTACACCTGGATTTAAATAATCATGTTGAATACAGAAGACAGAGTCAACAAGGGTACCCCGATCGGGCAACTGTGTCACGCGAGATTTCTGTTAATGATCCTGTATATGTGTTGAATTATGGTCAGGGTCCCAAATGGATCGCTGGTACGGTCATGGCCAAGGAGGGCAACAGAGTATTTGTTATGAAGCTCAAGAACGGGCAAACTTGCAGGAAACGCATGGATCAGACAAGCCACAACAGTCGGACGAAGAAACCATCGACGACCGACCAACCAACCTACCAGCAGTCTTCAGAGGACTCCAGGGTCATCGATGAACCTGGAATTTCCATCACGGACCTGTTCAGTAAAAATGGAGTTGCAATTCCTGACACGGCCACTGCCGCCACCAACAAGTCAGTCATCCAGCCACCAGCCACAACAGACCCCGCACACTCACCCAAGGCCGGAATCGAACTGAGACGGTCAACCCGGGAACGCAAAGCACCGGACCGTCTCAACCTGTGAAAGACTGTGCTAAGATCTCAGAGGGGGGGTATTGTAATGGATGTACATGCTGTTTGTAGCCACCAGATGGCGTCATTGTTGGAGGCCACTGAACAGCACACGGTGCTGCTCTGGTATAAAAGGCCAGCCGTTTTGTGAGTCAGGCACTTTGGGCCGAAATAAAGCAGAGCTAAGGTTGTACCTTGCTTAAACAGTACTCAGTTTGAACCTTTATTGCACATATAACAGTTAGCCAATCCTCTATCCATGCTAATATATTACCCCCAACCCTGTGAACTTTTATCTTGTGCTGTAACCTTTTATGTGGCACCTTATTGAATGCCTTCTGGAAATCCAAATACACCACATCCACTGGTTCCCCCTTATTCCTCCGTTACATCCTCGAAGAACTCCAGCAACTTTGTCAAACGTGATTTCCCTTTCAGAAAACCATGCTGACTCTGTTTGATTGAATCACGCTTTTCCAAATGTCCTGCTACTGCTTCCTTAATAATGGACTCCAGCATTTTCACAACAACAGATGTTCGGCTAACCGGTCTATAGTTTCCTGCTCTCTGTCTCCATTCTTTCTTAAATAGGTGGGTTAAATTTGCGAGCCCGCGACACACACAGCAGGACAGGCCGAGGCTCCATCCCTGGACCAGTGCTGAGTTTAGCACTTGCCTCAGTGACAGAGGTACGTGAGGCATGGTGCTGCCAGTGTGTCAGTGTGAGCTTCTAGGCGTGGGGTCCTGAGACGGAGCTGGTGCAGTCTATCGTACCGCTATCATTGCCGAGGCCCGTGGGCCTCCGGGGGCGCCTGTTCTGTAACCGGAGTGGATGGCAGCCACGTCCAGGACCCCTCCCCACTCAGCTCATTCTAGCCAGGCCTCGCTTGCTCGAGTCTTACCAGGCTAGCACATCTCCGGCACCAATTAGATCAGGAAAGCCCCAGTTCAGGCCTTACTCCTCCCGCTGGAGCAGGAACAATCAGCTCTGTTACCCCAGGCCCCCGTGGAGGTAAGCGCAGAACTTGAGATACCTACAAAGGGATTGCAGCAGGGGTTAGATACAGGGTAAAGCACCCTCTACACTGTCCCATCAAACACTCCCAGGGCAGGTACAGCATGGGGTTAGATACAGAGTAAAGCTCCCTCTACACTGTCCCATCAAACACTCCCAGGGCAGGTACAGCACGGGGTTAGATACAGAGTAAAGCTCCCTCTACACGGTCCCATCAAACACTCCCAGGGCAGGTACAGCACGGGATAGATACAGAGTAAAGCTCCCCCTACACTGTCCCATCAAACACTCCCAGGGCAGGTACAGGGGGTTAGATACAGAGTAAAGCTCCCTCTACACTGTCCCATCAAACACTCCCAGGGCAGGTACAGCACGGGGTTAGATACAGAGTAAAGCTCCCTCTACACGGTCCCATCAAACACTCCCAGGGCAGGTACAGCAAGTGTTAGATACAGAGTAAAGCTCCCTCTACACTGTCCCATCAAACACTCCCAGGGCAGGTACAGCATGGGTTAGATACAGAGTAAAGCTCCCTCTACACTGTCCCATCAAACACTCCCAGGGCAGGTACAGCACGGGGTTAGATACAGAGTAAAGCTCCCTCTACACTGTCCCATCAAACACTCCCAGGGCAGGTACAGGGGGTTAGATACAGAGTAAAGCTCCCTCTACACTGTCCCATCAAACACTCCCAGGGCAGGTACAGCACGGGTTAGATACAGAGTAAAGCTCCCTCTACACTGTCCCATCAAACACTCCCAGGGCAGGTACAGCAAGTGTTAGATACAGAGTAAAGCTCCCTCTACACTGTCCCATCAAACACTCCCAGGGCAGGTACAGCATGGGTTAGATACAGAGTAAAGCTCCCTCTACACTGTCCCATCAAACACTCCCAGGGCAGGTACAGCACGGGGTTAGATACAGAGTAAAGCTCCCTCTACACTGTCCCATCAAACACTCCCAGGGCAGGTACAGGGGGTTAGATACAGAGTAAAGCTCCCTCTACACTGTCCCATCAAACACTCCCAGGGCAGGTACAGCACGGGTTAGATACAGAGTAAAGCTCCCTCTACACTGTCCCATCAAACACTCCCAGGGCAGGTGCAGCACGGGTTAGATACAGAGTAAAGCTCTCTCTACACTGTCCCATCAAACACTCCCAGGGCAGGTACAGCACGGGTTAGATACAGAGTAAAGCTCCCTCTACACTGTCCCATCAAACACTCCCAGGGCAGGTACAGCACAGGTTAGATACAACAACAACAACAACTTTCATTTATAAAGTGCCTTTAATGCAGTATTGGTGAGGCCACACCTGGAGTACTGCGTACAGTTTTGGTTTCCACATTTACGAAAGGATATACTTGCTTTGGAGGCTGTTCAGAGAAGGTTCACCAGGTAGATTCCGGAGATGAGGGGGTTGACTTATGAGAATAGGTTGGGCCTCTACTCATTGGAGTTCGGAAGAATGAGGTGATCTTATAGAAACATATAAGATTATGGGGCTTGACAAGGTGGATGCAGGGAGGATGTTTCCACTGATAGGGGAGACTAGAACTAGGGGCATGATCTTAGAATAAGGGGCCGCCCATTTCAAACTGTGATGAGGAGAAATTTCTTCTCTCTGAGGGTTGTAAATCTGTGGAATTCGCTGCCTCAGAGAGCTGTGGAAGCTGGGACATTGAATATATTTAAGACAGAAATAGACAGTTTCTTAAACGATAAGGGAGTAAAAGGGTTATGGGGAGCTGGAAGGTAAGTGGAGCTGAGTCCATGATCAGATGAGCCATGATCTTATTGACTGGCGGAGCAGGCTCGAGGGGCCAAATGGCCGACTCCTGCTCCTATTTCTTATGTTCTTATGTTCTAATTAAAATCTCCCAAGGCATTTCACAGCAGGGTTATAAGATAACAGATAAATTTGACACCGAGCCACAGAAGTAGAAATGACGACAGATGACCAAAAGCTTGGTCAAAGAGGTCGGTTTTAAGGAGCATCTTAAAGGAGGAAAGAGAGGTAGAGAGGTAGAGAGATTTAGGGAGGGAGTTCCAGAGCTTGGGGCCCAGGCAACAGAAGGCACGGCCACCGATGGTGGAGCGATTATAATCAGGGATGCTCAGGAGGGCAGAATTAGAAGACGCAGACATCTCGGGGAGTTGTGGAGCTGGAGGAGGTTACAGATATAGGGAGGGGCGAGGGCCTTGGAGGTATTTGTAAACAAGGATGAGAATTTCGAAATTGAGGCGTTGCTTAACCGGAAGCCAATGTAGGTCAGTGAGCACAGGGGGTGATGGGACATGGTGCGAGTTAGGACACGGGCAGACGAGTTTTAGATGACCTCAAGTTTACGTAATGTAGAATTTGGGAAGCCAACTAGGAGTGCGTTGGAATAGTCAAGTCTAGAGGTAACAAAGGCATGGATGAGGATTTCAGCAGCAGAAGAGCTGTTGCAGGGATGGAGACTGACGATGTTACAGAGGTGGGAATACGCGGTTTTAGTTATGCTGCAGATATGTGGCTGGAAGCTCATTTCAGGGTCAAACATGACGCGTAGGTTGCGAACAGTCTGGTTTAGCTTCAGATAGATGCTAGAGAATGCAGTTTGTGGCCGGGACCAAAGACACTGGGGAACAAAGAAATGGCAGACCAATTGAACAAATACTTTGGTTCTGTCTTCACTGTGGAAGACACAAATAATCTTCCGGAAATACTATGGGACCGGGGGTCTAGCGAGCAGCAGGAACTGAAGGAAATCCTTATCAGTCAGGAAATTGTGTTAGGGAAATTGATGGCTGATAAATCCCCAAGGCCTGATAGTCTGCATCCCAGAGTACTTAAGGAAGTGGCCCTAGAAATAGTGGTTGCATTGGTGGTCATTTTCCAACAGTCTATCGACTCTGGATCAGTTCCTATGGATTGGAGGGTAGCTAATGTAACCCCACTTTTTAAAAAAGGAGGGAGAGAGAAAACAGGGAATTATAGACCGTTTAGCCTGACATCAGTAGTGGTGAAAATATTTGAATCAATTATTAAAGATGTAATAGCAGCGCATTTGGAAAGCAGTGACAGGATCGGTCCAAGTCAGCATGGATTTATGTCCCATTAAATACTCCCGGGGCAGATACAGCATGGGTTAGATACAGAGTAAAGCTCCCTCTACACTGTCCCATCAAACAATCACAGGGCAGATACAGCACGGGTTAGATATAGAGTAAAGCTCCCTCTACACTGTCCCATCAAACACTCCCAGGGCAGGTACAGCATGGGTTAGATACAGAGTAAAGCTCACTCTACACTGTCCCATCAAACATTCCCAGGGCAGGTACAGCACGGTGTTAGATACAGAGTAAAGCTCTCTCTACACTGTCCCATCAAACACTCCCAGGGCAGGTACAGGGGGTTAGATACAGAGTAAAGCTCCCTCTACACTGTCCCATCAAACACTCCCAGGGCAGGTACAGGGGGTTAGCTACAGAGTAAAGCTCCCTCTACACTGTCCCATCAAACACTCCCAGGGCAGGTACAGCACGGGGTTAGATACAGAGTAAAGCTCCCTCTACACTGTCCCATCAAACACTCCCAGGGCAGGTACAGCGGGTTAGATACAGAGTAAAGCTCCCTCTACACTGTCCCATCAAACACTCCCAGGGCAGGTACAGCGGGTTAGATACAGAGTAAAGCTCCCTCTACACTGTCCCATCAAACACTCCCAGGACAGGTACAGCACGGGTTAGATACAGAGTAAAGCTCCCTCGACACTGTCCCATCAAACACTCCCAGGGCAGGTACAGGGGGTTAGATACAGAGTAAAGCTCCCCCTACACTGTCCCATCAAACACTCCCAGGGCAGGTACAGGGGGTTAGATACAGAGTAAAGCTCCCTCTACACTGTCCCATCAAACACTCCCAGGGCAGGTACAGGGGGTTAGATACAGAGTAAAGCTCCCTCTGCACTGTCCCATCAAACACTTGTGTGCTCTCAGTATTGCCGGTTGATGTTGATATTTTGTTCGCCCTGCTAGGATTCTGATGAGATCGCGGAGAGTGAGTCCCAGTTCTACGCGGTCGGCTGCAATCTGGAGATGCCTTTTTCCGAGGAGTGGGCCAACTATGGCCTGCTCGAGTACTATTCCTTGGCCATCAACGAGCTGAAGGACCCCAACTCCGAATCCAGTGAGCCTCTCCGATGCCCCTTCAAAGACAAGGCCCCAGATGCCCACCCAGCCTCTGCTGCCGGGGCCTCACCCCCGACGTTGACCCCCGGACCTGAGCCGGAGAGCTCCTTGCACGGTACTGAGGGAGTGGGGGGAGGGGAGATAGAGACCATCACTGCATTCCCATTGCCGGCATCCAATCACAGAGGAGTGCGTGCGAGGTTTAGGCTATCGTGAAGTCACTCCCCAGAGTGTTACATTAAACTTTGTATACAACCTGGGTTAGACTTCACTTGGAGCACTATGTACAGTTCTGGTCTCCATATACTTTGGTTAGACCTCACTGGGAGCACTATGTACAGTTCTGGTCTCCATATACTTTGGTTAGACCTCACTGGGAGCACTGTGTACAGTTCTGGTCTCCATATACTTTGGTTAGACCTCACTGGGAGCACTGTGTACAGTTCTGGTCTCCATATACCTGGGTTAGACCTCACTGGGAGCACTGTGCACAGTTCTGGTCTCCATATACCTGGGTTAGACCACACTTGGAACACTGTGCACAGTTCTGGTATCCATATACCTTGGTTAGACCACACTGGGAGCACTGTGCACAGTTCTGGTCTCCATATACCTTGGTTAGACCACACCTGGAGCAATGTGCACAGTTCTGGTCTCCATATACCCAGGTTAGACCTCACTTGGAACACTGTGCACAGTTCTGGTCTCCATATACCCAGGTTAGACCTCACTTGGAGCACTGTGCACAGTTCTGGTCTCCATATACCTTGGTTAGACCACACTTGGAGCACTGTGCACAGTTCTGGTCTCCATATACCTTGGTTAGACCACACTTGGAACACTGTGCACAGTTCTGGTCTCCATATACCTTGGTTAGACCACACTTGGAACACTGTGCACAGTTCTGGTCTCCATATACTTTGGTTAGACCACACTGGGAACACTGTGCACAGTTCTGGTCTCCATATACTTTGGTTAGACCACACTGGGAGCACTGTGCACAGTTCTGGTCTCCATAGAAACATAGAAGCATAGAAAATAGGTGCAGGAGTAGGCTATTCGGCCCTTCGAGCCTGCACCCCCATTCAATGAGTTCATGGCTGAACATGCAACTTCAGTACCCCATTCCTGCTTTCTCACCATACCCCTTGATCCCCCGAGTAGTAAGGACTACATCTAACTCCTTTTTGAATATATTTAGTGAATTGGCCTCAACAACTTTCTGAGGCAGAGAATTCCACAGGTTCACCACTCTCTGGGTGAAGAAGTTTCTCCTCATCTCGGTCCTAAATGGCTTACCCCTTATCCTTAGACTGTGACCCCTGGCTCTGGACTTCCCCAACATTGGGAACATTCTTCCTGCATCTAACCTGTCTAAACCCGTCAGAATTTTAAACTTTTCTATGAGATCCCCTCCCATTCTTCTGAACTCCAATGAATACAAGCCCAGTTGCTCCAGTCTTTCTTGATAGGTCAGTCCCGCCATCCCGGGAATCAGTCTGGTGAACCTTCGTTGCACTCCCTCAATAGCAAGAATGTCCTTCCTCAAGTTAGGTGACCAAAGCTGTACACAATACTCCAGGTGTGGCCTTACCAAGGCCCTGTACAACTGTAGTAAGACCTCCCTGCTCCTATACTCAAATCCCCTCGCTATGAAGGCCAACATGCCATTTGCTTTCTTAACCACCTGCTGTACCTGCATGCCAACCTTCAATGACTGATGTACCATGACACCCAGGTCTCTTTGCACCTTCCCTTTTCCTAATCTGTCACCATTCAGATAATAGTCTGTCTCTCTGTTTTTACCACCAAAGTGGATAACCTCACAGTTATCCACATTATACTTCATCTGCCATGCATTTGCCCACTCACCTAACCTATCCAAGTCACTCTGCAGCCTCATAGCATCCTCCTTGCAGCTCACACTGCCACCCAACTTAGTGTCATCTGCAAATTTGGAGATACTACATTTAATCCCCTCGTCAAAATCATTAATGTACAGTGCAAACAGCTGGGGCCCCAGCACAGAACCTTGCGGTACCCCACTAGTCACTGCCTGCCATTCTGAAAAGTACCCATTTACTCCTACTCTTTGCTTCCTGTCTGACAATCAGTTCTCAATCCATGTCAGCACACTACCCCCAATCCCATGTGCTCTAACTTTGCACATCAATCTCTTGTGTGGGACCTTGTCGAAAGCCTTCTGAAAGTCCAAATACATCACATCAACTGGTTCTCCCTTGTCCACCCTATTGGAAACATCCTCAAAAAATTCCAGAAGATTTGTCAAGCATGATTTCCCTTTCACAAATCCATGCTGACTTGGACCTATCATGTCACCTCTTTCCAAATGCGCTGCTATGACATCCTTAATAATTGATTCCATCATTTTACCCACTACCGATGTCCATAAACTTGGTTAGACCACACTTGGAGCACTGTACACAGTTCTGGTCTCCATATACCTTGGTTAGACCACACTTGGAGCACTGTGCACAGTTCTGGTCTCCATATACCTTGGTTAGACCACACTTGGAGCACTGTGCACAGTTCTGGTCTCCATATACCTTGGTTAGACCACACTTGGAGCACTGTGCACAGTTCTGGTCTCCATATACCTTGGTTAGACCACACTTGGTGCACTGTGCACAGTTCCGGTCCCCATATACCTTGGTTAGACCACACTTGGAGCACTGTACACAGTTCCGGTCTCAATATACCTTGGTTAGACCACACTTGGAGCACTGTGCACAGTTCTGGTCTCCATATACCTTGGTTAGACCACACTTGGGGCACTGTGCACAGTTCTGGTCTCCATATACCTTGGTTAGACCACACTTGGAGCACTGTGCACAGTTCTGGTCTCCATATACCTTGGTGAGACCACACTTGGAGCACTGTGCACAGTTCTGGTCTCCATATACCTTGGTGAGACCACACTTGGAACACTGTGCACAGTTCTGGTCTCCATATACCTTGGTGAGACCACACTTGGAGCAGTGTGCACAGTTCTGGTCTTCATATACCTTGGTTAGACCACACTTGGAACACTGTGCACAGTTCTGGTCTCCATATACCTTGGTGAGACCACACTTGGAGCACTGTGCACAGTTCTGGTTGCCATATACCTTGGTTAGACCACACTTGGAGCACTGTGCACAGTTCTGGTCTCCATATACCTTGGTGAGACCACACTTGGAGCACTGTGCACAGTTCTGGTCTCCATATACCTTGGTGAGACCACACTTGGAACACTGTGCACAGTTCTGGTCTCCATATACCTTGGTAGACCACACTTGGAACACTGTACACAGTTCTGGTCTCCATGATCTAAAACGAATATGGAAGCGAATATGTGTTGTAAGGCATAAAAAAAGATTTGCAAGATTGATACCCGAACTGAGAGGTTATACCAGTCAGGATAGCCTGAACCGGCTGAAGCTCTTCACGAGAAAAGAGGCTTCGAGGGGACCTGATCGAGGTTGTTAAGAATATCAAATTGCTCGATAGGACATACTTAGGGGACTCCAAAGCTAGGGGCCATAAAGATAAGATAGCCACTCATAAATCGAGTAGGAAATTCAGAGAGTGATGAGAATGTGGAACTCGTTGCCACAGGGAACGGTTGAGGTGAACATTATCGATGTATTTAAGGGGAAGCTGGATACGAGGGAGAAGGGAATAGAAGGATATGGTGATGGGGTGAGATGAAGGGGGGGTGGGAGGAGACTGGCGTGGGTTTCTGAATAATATGTCATTCCGTGTAACTGTCCTGCACAAAGGCTTCCATCTATTTTCACAAAGTTAAGATGGCGGGGAGCTCTGATCTGAAACCTCTTGCAATACGTTGAGACCACGACGACAAGAGAGGCAAACAGAAAGACTCCTGTTTCTACAGCGCCTGTCACAATGTCAGGATGTCCCAGATGAAGGCATTGTTGAAGTGCAGTCCCTGTTGTAATGCAGCAAATGTGTTGTAATCCAGCCCATTAATGCACAGCGAGATCCCACAAAACAACAACAGTGATAATGACCAACTAACCTGTTTATTAGTGATGTTGGTCGAAGGATCAATATTGGCCCCAGCACACCGGGGAGATCTGCCCCCCTGCTCTTCCAATAATACTGTGGGATTTGACGTCCACCCGAGAGGGCGAGCAAAGCCCTCTGGTTTAATGTCTCATCCGAAAGGCGGGATCTCTGACAGTGCGGCGCTCCCTCAGTACTGCCCCTCCGACAGTGCAGCACTCCCTCAGTACTGCCCCACCGACAGTGCAGCACTCCCTCAGTACTGCCCCACCGACAGTGCAGCACTCCCTCAGTACTGTCCCTCCGACAGTGCGGCGCTCCCTCAGTACTGCCCCTCCGACAGTGCGGCACTCCCTCAGTACTGCCCCTCCAACAGTGCGGCGCTCCCTCAGTACTGCCACTCCGACAGTGCAGCACTCCCTCAGTACTGCCCCTCCGACAGTGCGGCACTCCCTCAGTACTGCTCCTCCAACAGTGCAGCACTCCCTCAGTACTGCCCCTCCGACAGTGCAGCACTCCCTCAGTACTGCCCCACCGACAATGCAGCACTCCCTCAGTACTGCCCCTCCGACAGTGCGGCGCTCCCTCAGTACTGCCCCTCCGACAGTGCGGTGCTCCCTCAGTACTGCCCCTCCAACAGTGCGGTGCTCCCTCAGTACTGCCACTCCGACAGTGCAGCACTCCCTCAGTACTGCCCCTCCGACAGTGCGGCGCTCCCTCAGTACTGCCCCTCCAACAGTGCAGCACTCCCTCAGTACTGCCCCTCCGACAGTGCAGCACTCCCTCAGTACTGCCCCTCCGACAGTACGGCACTCCCTCAGTACTGCCCCTCCGACAGTGCGGCGCTCCCTCAGTACTGCCCCTCTGACAGTGCGGCACTCCCTCAGTACTGCCCCTCCGACAGTGCGGAACTCCCTCAGTACTGCCCCTCCGACATAAATATGTTTTCACTGAATAGAATGGTCCGTAACCAGAGGACACAGATGAATAATGTTTTGTCATTGCGCAGTGAGTTGTTGTGATCTGGAACACACTGCCTGAAAGGACGGTGGGAGCAGATTCAATGGTAACTTTCAAAGTGGGATTGGAGAAAGACTGGAAGGGGAGTGGGACTAATTGGATAACACTACCAAAGTGCTCGCAGAGGTTTCATGGGCCGAGTTGCGTTCTTTTGTGCTGTGTCAGCTGTGGCTCAGTGGGTAGCACCCTCGCCCCTGAGTCAGAAGGTTGTGGGTTCAAGTCCCACTCCAGGGACTCGAGCACAAAAATCCAGGCTGACACTCCCAGTGCAGTACTGAGGGAGTGCTGCACTGTCGGAGGGGCAGTACTGAGGGAGTGCTGCACTGTCGGAGGGGCAGTACTGAGGGAGTGCCGCACTGTCGGAGGGACAGTACTGAGGGAGTGCCGCACTGTCGGAGGGGCAGTACTGAGGGAGTGCTGCACTGTCGGAGGGGCAGTATTGAGGGAGTGCCGCACTGTCGGAGGGGCAGTACTGAGGGAGTGCCGCACTGTCGGAGGGGCAGTACTGAGGGAGTGCCGCACTGTCGGAGGGGCAGTACTGAGGGAGTGCCGCACTGTCGGAGGGGCAGTACTGAGGGAGTGCCGCACTGTCGGAGGGGCAGTACTGAGGGAGTGCCGCACTGTCGGAGGGGCAGTACTGAGGGAGTGCCGCACTGTCGGAGTGGCAGTACTGAGGGAGTGCCGCACTGTCGGAGGGGCAGTACTGAGGGAGTGCTGCACTGTCGGAGGGGCAGTATTGAGGGACTGCTGCACTGTCGGAGGGGCAGTACTGAGGGAGTGCCGCACTGTCGGAGGGGCAGTACTGAGGGAGTGCCGCACTGTTGGAGGGGCAGTATTGAGGGAGCTCCGCACTGTCGGAGGGGCAGTACTGAGGGAGTGCCGCACTGTCGGAGGGGCAGTACTGAGGGAGTGCCGCACTGTCGGAGGGGCAGTATTGAGGGAGCTCTGCACTGTCGGAGGAGGAGTGCTGCACTGTCGGAGGGGCAGTACTGAGGGAGCGCCGCACTGAGGGAGCTCTGCACTGTCGGAGGGGCAGTACTGAGGGAGCTCTGCACTGTCGGAGGGGCAGTACTGAGGGAGTGCCGCACTGTCGGAGGGGCAGTACTGAGGGAGTGCCGCACTGTCGGACGGGCAGTATTGAGAGAGCTCTGCACTGTTGGAGGGGGAGTACTGAGGGAGTGCCGCACTGTCGGAGAGGCAGTATTGAGGGAGCTCTGCACTGTCGGAGGGGCAGTACTGAGGGAGTGCTGCACTGTTGGAGGTGCCGTCTTTCAGAGGAGACAGTAAACGACACTCTGCTCGCTCGGGTAGATGTGAAAGCTCCTATGGCACTATTTCGACAAAGCGCGCGGGAAATATCCCCGGTGTCCTGGGGCGAATATCTATCCGTCAATCACCATAACAATAGAAACAGATGATCTGGTCATCATCACATTGCTGTTTGTGGGAGCTTGCTGTGCGCAACAAGACTGCCGTGTTTCCCCTACATTACAACAGTGACTACACTCCAAAAGTACTACAAAGTGTTTACATCAGAAATAGGAGCAGGAGTCGGCCATTCGGCCCCTCGAGCCTGCTCCGCCATTCAATAAGACCATGGCTGATCTGATCATGGACTCAGCTCCACTTCCCCGCCCGCTCCCCATAACCCTTCACTCCCTTATCGCTCAAAAATCTGTCTATCTCCACCTTAAATATATTCAATGACCCAGCCTCCACAGCTCTCTGGGGCAGAGAATTCCACAGATTTACAACCCTCTGAGAGAAGAAATTCCTCCTCATCTCAGGTTTAAATGGGCGGCCCCTTATTCTGAGACTATGTCCCTAGTTTTAGTTTCCCCTATGAGTGGAAATATCCTCTCTGCATCCACCTTGTCGAGCCCCCTCATTATCTTATAGGTTTCGATAAGATCACCTCTCATTCTTCTGATCTCCAATGTGTATAGGCCCAACCTGCTCAACCTTTCCTCATAAGTCAACCCCCTCATCTCCGGAATCAACCGAGTGAACCTTCTTTGAACAGCCTCCAATAACCCCTCCTTAAATAAGAAGACCAAAACTGTACGCAGTACTCCAGGACGCCTTCAGATGTCCAATGGTCAAGAAAAGAGCTGTATAAATGCAAGCCTTTCTTTTATCATTCTATGATTCCAAGATGATTGAAGGATTCAATAGGGCAGATAGAAACTATATCCTCTGGTCGTGGGAAGCCCAGAACAAGGGCCATAACCTTCAAATTAGAGCCAGGCCGTTCAGGGGTGATGTCAGGTCGCACTTCTTCACACACAGAGTTATGGGGAATCTGGAACTCTGTCCCACTAAAAGCTGTTGGGGTAAAGGGCAGAGGAGAGGTGGGGCAGAGGGAACCAATTAAAAATGTCAAAACTATGATTGATAGATGCTTGTGCGTCAGGGTATTAAGGGTTACGGAACCAAGAAGGTTAGGTGGACTTAAGCCACGGTCAAATTCAATGGCAGAACAGGCCCGAGGGGCTGAATGGGCCTCCTCCTGTTCCTGTGTAACAGACTCGAGGGACTGAGTGGGCCTCCTCCTGTTCCTGTGCAACAGGCTCGAGGGGCTGAATGGGCCTCCTCCTGTTCCTGTGCAACAGGCTCGAGGGGCTGAATGGACCTCCTCCTGTTCCTGTGCAACAGGCTCGAGGGGCTGAATGGCCTCCTCCTGTTCCTGTGCAACAGGCTCGAGGGGCTGAATGGCCTCCTCCTGTTCCTGTGCAACAGGCTCGAGGGGCTGAATGGCCTCCTCCTGTTCCTGTGCAACAGGCTCGAGGGGCTGAATGGCCTCCTCCTGTTCCTGTGCAACAGGCTCGAGGGGCTGAATGGACCTCCTCCTGTTCCTGTGCAACAGGCTCGAGGGGCTGAATGGCTTCCTCCTGTTCCTATAACAGACTCGAGGGGCTGAATGGCCTCCTCCTTTTCCTGTGTAACAGGCTCGAGGGGCTGAATGGCCTCCTCCTGTTCCTGTGTAACAGGCTCGAGGGGCTGAATGGGCCTCCTCCTGTTCCTGTGCAACAGGCTCGAGGGGCTGAATGGGACTCCTCCTGTTCCTGTGTAACAGGCTTGAGGGGCTGAATGGGCCTCCTCCTGTTCCTGTGTAACAAACTCGAGGGGCTGAATGGCCTCCTCCTGTTCCTGTGTAACAGGCTCGAGGGGCTGAATGGGCCCCTCCTGTTCCTGTGTAACAGGCTCGAGGAGCTGAATGGGCCTCCTCCTGTTCCTGTGCAACAGGCTCGAGGGGCTGAATGGGCCTCCTCCTGTTCCTGTGTAACTGGCTCGAGGGGCTGAATGGGCCCCTCCTGTTCCTGTGTAACAGGCTCGAGGGGCTGAATGGGCCTCCTCCTGTTCCTGTGTAACAGACTCGAGGGGCTGAATGGGCCTCCTCCTGTTCCTGTGTAACAGGCTCGAGGGGCTGAATGGGCCTCCTCCTGTTCCTGTGTAACAGGCTCGAGGGGCTGAATGGACCTCCTCCTGTTCCTGTGTAACAGGCTCGAGGGGCTGAATGGTCTCCTCCTGTTCCTGTGTAACAGGCTCGAGGGGCTGAATGGGCCTCCTCCTGTTCCTGTGTTCCCAAGTGCAGGGGTTAACTTATGGACTGCCCCGCCTGTGGGGTAAAGTGTTAGAGCGGGTTGAATACCCGTTATACAAACCCGACAATTGTAATCGATGGAATGACAAGCGGGCAGGTTGTATAACTGGTTCACTTAAGGAAGGGAATCGGCGTTCCTTACTTGGTCTGGGCCTACATGTGACTACAGTCCCAAGCCACCGCGGTTGACCCATAGCTAGTCATATCAATTTAGGGAAGGGAAATAAATACCGGTCTTGCCAGTGACTCCCACCTCCCAAGAATGCATTTTTAAAGGTACACGATCAGAAAAGCATCCAGATGGTTGAATATTTATACCAAGGAGTTAGACGGGAAGACTAATTGGAATTAGACCGTGAGAAATTTTGAGGCAGGTAATATCAACCGGGTCAAGAGGCAAATTAAATATCTTTGTGCAGAGAGAACAGGTTCATTGGGAGGGGAGAAGGTGAATGGGTGGGATTGAGAAATATAGGGAGACGGAGGGTAGGTAGGATTGAGGTACAGGGAGACGGAGGGTAGGTAGGATTGAGGTACAGGGAGAAGGTGGGCAGGTAGGATTGAGGTACAGGGAGAAGGTGGGCAGGTAGGATTGAGGTACAGGGAGACGGAGGGTAGGTAGGATTGAGGTACAGGGAGACGGAGGGTAGGTAGGATTGAGGTACAGGGAGACGGAGGGTAGGTAGGATTGAGGTACAGGGAGATGGAGGGTAGGTAGGATTGAGGGATATGATAAGAAGGTGGGACTGGGGGATACGGGGAGAAGGTGGGTCGGTGGGATTGAGGGATATGGAGAGAAGGTGAGATTGGGGGATATGGGAGAAGGTGGGATTAAGAACAATCCCAGCCTATCCAATCTGTCCTCAGAACTAAGATTCTCCATTCCAGGCAGCATCCTAGTAAATCTCCTCTGCACCCTCTCTAGTGCAATCACGTCCTTCCTATAATACGGCGACCAGAACTACACGCAGTACTCCAGCTGTGGCCTAACCAAAGTATTCTACAATTTAAGCATAATCTCCCTGCTCTTATATTCTATGCCTCGGCCAATAAAGGCAAGCATTCCGTATGCCTTCTTAACCAACTTATCCACCTGGCCTGCTACTTTCAGAGATCTGTGGACAAGCACTCCAAGGTCCCTTTGGCCTACCGCTTAATGTGTACACCCTTTCCTTATTAGCCCTCCCAAAGTGCATCACCTCACACTTCTCTGAATTAAATTCTATTTGCCACTGCTCTGCCCACCTGACCAGATTGATATCCTCCTGCAGCCCATGACTTTCCTCTTCATTATCAACTACACAGCCAATTTTAGTGTGTCTGCAAACTTCTTAATCATACTCCCTATATTCAAATCTAAATCGTTGATCTATACCACAAAAAGCAAGGGACCCAGTACTGAGCCCTGCGGAACCCCACTGGAAACATCCTTCCAGTCACAAAAACATCCATCAACCATTACCCTTTGCTTCCTACCTCTGAGCCAATTTTGGATCCAACTTGCCACTTTGCCCTGTATCCCATGGGCTTTAACCTTCATGACCAGTCTACCATATGGGACCTTATCAAAAGCTTTGCTAAAGTCCATATATACTACATCGTACACACTACCCTCATCGACCCTCTTAGTTATCTCCTCAAAAAATTCAATCAGGTTAGTCAGACACGATCTTCCCTTAACAAATCCGTGCTGACTGTCCCTAATTAATCCTTGCCTTTCCAAATGTAGATTTATCCTGTTTTTCAGGATTTTTTCCAATAATTTTCCCACCACTGAGGTTAGGCTGACAGGGCTGTAATTACTTGGTCTATCCCTTTTTCCCTTCTTAAACAAGGGTACTACATTAGCAGTCCTCCGATCCTCCGGCACCATGCCCAGATCCAAAGAGGACTGGAAAATGATGGTCAAGGCCTCTGCTATTTCCTCTTTTACTTCGCTCAACTGCCTGGGATGTATTTCATCCGGGCCTGGGGACTTATCTACTTTCAAAGCTACTAAACCCCTTAATACTTCCTCTCTCTATATATTTATTTCATCCAGAATATCACACTCCTCCTCAATAGCAGTATCTGCATTGCCCCTTTCCTTTGTGAATACAGATGCAAAGTACTCATTAAGAACCCTCCCAACATCTTCTGCCTCCACACAAAGATTACCCTCATGTTCTCTAATAGGCCTTACTCTTTCTTTAGTTAAGAAGTGGGATTGAGGGATGAGGAGAGAAGGTAGGGATTGAGGGATGAGGAGAGAAGGTAGGGATTGAGGGATGTGGAGAGACCGTAGGATTGAGGGATGTGGAGAGAAGGTAGGGATTGAGGGATGTGGAGAGAAGGTAGGGATTGAGGGATGAGGAGAGAAGTTAGGGATTGAGGGATGAGGAGAGAAGGTAGGGATTGAGGGATGTGGAGAGACCGTAGGATTGAGGGATGTGGAGAGAAGGTAGGGATTGAGGGATGTGGTGAGACCGTAGGGATTGAGGGATGTGGAGAGACCGTAGGATTGAGGAATGTGGAGAGAAGGTAGGGATTGAGGGATGTGGAGAGAAGGTAGGGATTGAGGGATGTGGTGAGACTGTAGGATTGAGGGATGAGGAGAGAAGGTAGGGATTGAGGGATGTGGAGAGAAGGTAGGGATTGAGGGATGAGGAGAGAAGGTAGGGATTGAGGGATGTGGAGAGACCGTAGGATTGAGGGATGTGGAGAGAAGGTAGGGATTGAGGGATGTGGAGAGAAGGTAGGGATTGAGGGATGAGGAGAGAAGGTAGGGATTGAGGGATGTGGAGAGAAGGTAGGGATTGAGGGATGTGGAGAGACCGTAGGATTGAGGGATGTGGAGAGAAGGTAGGGATTGAGGGATGTGGTGAGACCGTAGGGATTGAGGGATGTGGAGAGACCGTAGGATTGAGGGATGTGGAGAGAAGGTAGGGATTGAGGGATGTGGAGAGAAGGTAGGGATTGAGTGATGTGGAGAGAAGGTAGGGATTGAGGGATGTGGAGAGAAGGTAGGGATTGAAGGATGTGGAGAGAAGGTAGGGATTGAGGGATGTGGAGAGAAGGTAGGGATTGAGGGATGTGGAGAGAAGGTAGGGATTGAGGGATGTGGAGAGAAGGTAGGGATTGAGGGATGTGGAGAGAAGGTAGGGATTGAGGGATGTGGTGAGACTGTAGGATTGAGGGATTTGGAGAGACCGTAGGATTGAGGGATGTGGAGAGAAGGTAGGGATTGAGGGATGAGGAGAGAAGGTAGGGATTGAGGGATGTGGAGAGAAGGTAGGGATTGAGGGATGAGGAGAGAAGGTAGGGATTGAGGGATGAGGAGAGAAGGTAGGGATTGAAGGATGTGGAGAGAAGGTAGGGATTGAGGGATGTGGAGAGAAGGTAGGGATTGAGGGATGAGGAGAGAAAGTAGGGATTGAGGGATGTGGAGAGAAGGTAGGGATTGAGGGATGTGGAGAGAAGGTAGGGATTGAGGGACGTGGAGAGAAGGTAGAGATTGAGGGATGTGGAGAGAAGGTAGGGATTGAGGGATGTGGAGAGACCGTAGGATTGAGGGATGAGGAGAGAAGGTAGGGATTGAGGGATGTGGAAAGACCGTAGGATTGAGGGATGAGGAGAGAAGGTAGGGATTGAGGGATGAGGAGAGAAGGTAGAGATTGAGGGATGTGGAGAGAAGGTAGGGATTGAGGGATGTGGAGAGACCGTAGGATTGAGGGATGAGGAGAGAAGGTAGGGATTGAGGGATGTGGAGAGACCGTAGGATTGAGGGATGAGGAGAGAAGGTAGGGATAGAGGGATGTGGAGAGAAGGTAGGGATTGAGGGATGTGGAGAGAAGGTAGGGATAGAGGGATGAGGAGACAAGGTAGGGATAGAGGGATGTGGAGAGAAGGTAGGGATTGAGGGATGTGGAGAGACCGTAGGATTGAGGGATGTGGAGAGAAGGTAGGGATTGAGGGATGTGAGGAGAAGGTAGGGATTGAGGGATGTGGAGAGAAGGTAGGGATTGAGGGATGTGGAGAGAAGGTAGGGATTGAGGGATGTGAGGAGAAGGTAGGGATTGAGAGATGTGGTCGGTAGTTACATGAGGAAGAAGTAGTTGAGCGGGTGGGGACAGGGGGCATGGTAAAAATGTGGGATTGAGATATCTAGGGGGCAGATGAGGGGACTTTATTCGGCCAGAGAGGTGAAACTCTATCAGAGGGAGTGGTCCATTGATCCTAATGATGCTCCCTGATCCTGGTCCTAGGTCCGGAGCCTAAGGCGTTGGAAACTGACCTCTTGGAACCGGCGCCAAGGGAGATGACGGCCTGGAACCCAACCAACGAGAGCAGGTTGCCCGAGCAACTCTCATCGTCCTGCCGTCTCCAACCGCCGTCGAAGGTTGTCCCCAGTGTGGCCACCACCACCCGGGCCACCCCCAGCCGGACTATGGTGCCTTTCGCCCCGCCGAGACCCCCCGCGAGATATCCGTCAGTGAGGACCACCGTGGTGGAGCTGCAGTCCACCTGCCCGGAAACGATCACCTTCCGGCTGACCCTGACCACTGTCTGCCAGGAGAACCGCTCTCTGCCGAGGACGTGCCGGGCCGCGCACGTCCTGCCCAGCGCCAAACCGGCGCCCAGCCTGGGAGCCGCCCGCGGGAACAGGACCCCACCGCCACCGGACGGCACGGGCCCCGGACTGACGGATCAGCCGGGGGCGCCGAGGGAGGTGCTCCCGATGTCAGCCGAGGAGAATACCTTGGCCAAGGGGCTCTCGGTGGGAACCGCTGACGTCCTGGCTACCCCGGCGAGGCCAGGCTCCGCGATCTCCTCCTCCGCCGGGCCGGGCCGGCCGGTCCCGGGCTCGGCCCGCAGGTCCGCCTCGGGCCGGGGCTCCACCGATCCGGAGGCAGCCTCGGAGGCGGGGGGCGGGGACCCCGGGACCTCCCTTTCCTCCCCCTCCTCAACCACCTCCTTCCGCACGAGCACCACCTTGGCTGGCACCTCGGAGGCCTGCGCCCCGCCTCGCTCCCTCTCCCCCCCACCGAGGGTCTCCTCGGCCCCGGGGTCCCTGAGCATCGTAGCCACATGCAGCAGCCCCTTAGCCACGCCCAGCAGCCCCCGAGCAACGCCCAGCAGCCCCCTAGCAACGCCCAGCAGCCCCCTAGCAACACCCAGCAGCCCCCTAGCAACACCCAGCAGCCCCCTAGCAACACCCAGCAGCCCCCTAGCAACACCCAGCAGCCCCCTAGCAACGCCCAGCAGCCCCCGAGCAACGCCCAGCAGCCCCCTAGCAACACCCAGCAGCCCCCTAGCAACACCCAGCAGCCCCCTAGCAACACCCAGCAGCCCCCTAGCAACACCCAGCAGGCCCTTAGCCACGCCTAGCAGCCCCCTAGCAACGCCCAGCAGCCCCTTAGCAACACCCAGCAGCCCCTTAGCAATGCCCAGCAGCCCCTTAGCCATGCCCAGCAGCCCCCTACCAATGCCCAGCAGCCCCCTACCAATGCCCAGCAGCCCCCTAGCAACGCCCAGCAGCCCCCTAGCAACACCCAGCAGCCCCTTAGCAACGTCCAGCAGCCCCCTAGCAACACCCAGCAGCCCCCTAGCAACACCCAGCAGCCCCCTAGCAACACCCAGCAGCCCCCTAGCAACACCCAGCAGCCCCCTAGCAACACCCAGCAGGCCCTTAGCCACGCCTAGCAGCCCCCTAGCAACGCCCAGCAGCCCCCTAGCAACACCCAGCAGCCCCTTAGCCACGCCTAGCAGCCCCCTAGCAACACCCAGCAGCCCCTTAGCAACGCCCAGCAGCCCCCTAGCAACACCCAGCAGCCCCTTAGCAACACCCAGCAGCCCTTTAGCAACGTCCAGCAGCCCCCTAGCAACGCCCAGTAGCCCCTTAGCCACACCCAGCAGGCCCTTAGCAATGCCCAGCAGCCCCCTAGCAATGCCCAGCAGCCCCTTAGCAACACCCAGCAGCCCCTTAGCAACGTCCAGCAGCCCCCTAGCAACGCCCAGTAGCCCCTTAGCCACACCCAGCAGGCCCTTAGCAATGCCCAGCAGCCCCTTAGCAACACCCAGCAGCCCCCTAGCAACGCCCAGCAGACCCCTAGCAACACCCAGCAGCCCCTTAGCAACACCCAGCAGCCCCTTAGCAACACCCAGCAGCCCCTTATCAACGCCCAACAGCCCCCTAGCAACGCCCAACAGCCCCCTAGCAACGCCCAGCAGCCCCTTAGCAACACCCAGCAGCCCCTTAGCAACACCCAACAGCCCCCTAGCAACGCCCAACAGCCCCCTAGCAATGCCCAGCAGCCCCTTAGCAACACCCAGCAGCCCCTTAGCAACGCCCAACAGCCCCCTAGCAACGCCCAGCAGCCCCTTAGCAACACCCAGCAGTCCCTTAGCAATGTCCAGCAGCCCCTTAGCAATGCCCAGCAACCCCTTAGCAACACCCAGCAGCCCCTTAGCAACACCCAGCAGCCCCTTAGCAACGCCCAACAGCCCCCTAGCAATGCCCAGCAGACCCTTAGCAATGCCCAGCAGCCCCTTAGCAACACCCAGCAGCCCCTTAGCAACGCCCAACAGCCCCCTAGCAATGCCCAGCAGCCCCTTAGCAACACCCAGCAGTCCCTTAGCAATGCCCAGCAGCTCCTTAGCAATGCCCAGCAGCCCCTTAGCAACACCCAGCAGTCCCTTAGCAACACCCTGCAGCCCCTTAGCAACACCCAGCAGGCCCTTAGCAACACCCAGCAGATCCTTAACAACACCCAACAGCCCCCTAGCAACGCCCAGCACCCCCTTAGCAACGCCCAGCAGACCCCTAGCAACACCTAGCAGGCCCTTAGCAACACCCAGCAGCCCCTTAACAACACCCAACAGCCCCCTAGCAACACCCAGCAGGTCCTTAGCAACACCCAGCAGCCCCTTAACAACACCCAGCAGGCCCTTAGCAACATCCAGCAGCCCCTTAACAACACCCAACAGCCCCCTAGCAACACCCAGCAGGCCCTTAGCAACACCCAGCAGCCCCTTAACAACACCCAGCAGGCCCTTAGCAACATCCAGCAGCCCCTTAACAACACCCAACAGCCCCCTAGCAATGCCCAGAAGCCCCTTAGCAACACCCAGCATCCCCTTAACAACACCCAGCAGGCCCTTAGCAACAATCAGCAGCCCCTTAGCAACACCCAGCAGCCCCCTAGCAACACCCAGCAGCCCCCTAGCAAAACTCAGCAGCCCCTTAGCAACACCCAGCAGCCCCCTAGCAACACCCAGCAGCCCCTCAACAACACCCAGCAGGCCGTTAGCAACATCCAGCAGCCCCTTAGCAACACCCAGCAGCCCCCTAGCAATATCCAGCAGCCCCTTAGCAACACCCAACAGCCCCCAAGCAACACCCAGCAGGCCCTTAGCAACACCCAGCAGCCCCCTAGCAACATCCAGCAGCCACTTAGCAACACCCAGAAGGCCCTTAGCAACACCTAGCAGCCCCTTAGCAACACCCAGTAGCCCCCTAGCATCACCCATCGGGCCCTTAGCAACACCCAGCAGCCCCTTAACAACACCCAACAGCCCCCTAGCAACACCCAGCAGGCCCTTAGCAACATCCAGCAGCCCCTTAGCAAAACCCAGCAGCCCCTTAGCAACACCCAGCAGCCCCCTAGAAACACCCAGCAGGCCCTTAGCAACACCCAGCAGCCCCTTAGCAACACCCAGCAGCCCCCTAGCAACATCCAGCAAGGACTTAACAACACCCAGCAGCCCCTTAGCAACAACCAACAGCCCCTTAGCAACACCCAGCAGCCCCCTAGCAACACCCAGCAGCCCCTTAGCAACACCCAGCAGGCCCTTAGAAACACCCTTAGCAATGCCCAGCAGTCCCTTAGCAACACCCTTAATAACGTCCAGCAGCCCCATAGCAACACCCTTAACAATGCCCAGCATCCTCTTAGCAACACTTACCATCCCCTTAGCAATGCCCTGCAGCCCCATGGCCACGCCCAGCAGCCCCACGGCAACACCCAGCAGCTCCGTGGCAACGCCCAGCAGCCCCTTGGCAACGCCCAGCAGCCCCGTGGCAACGCCCAGCGGCTCCGTGGCAACGCCCAGCAGCCCCTTGGCAACGCCCAGCAGCCCCGTGGCAACGCCCAGCGGCTCCGTGGCAACGCCCAGCAGCCCCGCGGCAACACCCAGCGGCCCCGTGGAAACGCCCAGCAGCCCCGTGGCAACGCCCAGCGTCCCCTTGGCAACGCCCAGCAGGCCCATGGCAACGCCCAGCAGCCCCTTGGCAACGCCCAGCAGCCCCGTGGCAACGCCCAGCAGCCCCTTGGCAACGCCCAGCAGCCCCGTGGCAACGCCCAGCGGCTCCGTGGCAACGCCCAGCAGCCCCGTGGCAACGTCCAGCGGCCCCGTGGAAACGCCCAGCAGGCCCATGGCAACGCCCGTGGTCCCCTTGGCAACGCCCAGCAGGCCCATGGCCCCGCCCAGCGGGCTGCCGGGGGCGGGGGGCGCCGCCTGCTGGCCGAGCGTGGGAGTCTCCAGGGCGACCGCCAGCTCCTCCTCCTCCTCCTCCTCCTCCTCCGACTCCTGGGCCAGCGGCAGCAGCAGCGGCGGTGAGGGTGCGGAGGCGGTGGTGGCCAAGGTGGCGCCCGTCGCCAGGGCGACCGCGGCCCACCCCGAGCCCCGGAGCCTGGATTGGCAGCCGGCGGAGGCGGAGGGGGAAGAAAGCAGCAGCAGCAGAGAGGGGCCCGACATCTCGTCGCTGGCGTCGGGCGCGGTGGGCTCCCAGGGGCCGCCGGGCCGCCAGAGGAGCAGCGGCAGCAGCTCAGCGCCGGCGGCGGAGGGAGAAAGCAGCGAGGAGGAGCCGGAGGCGGCGGCCGGAGGAGGAGGAGGAGGAGGGCGGGCCCCGCGGGAGGCCGAGGCCGAGCAGGAAGCGCTGAGCCGGGTCAACACCTCGCTGTGGGTGCTGGAGCATTTCCAGGCGCTGGCCGGGGGCCCGCTGGGGCCGGCGGCGGGCGACGCGGGGAAGAGCCGCCTGGCGCGGCCGCGCTCCGCGACAGCCTCGTCCTCCCTCGCCACCGCCAGCCCCGGCCCCGCCCCGGGCTTCGAGCTGCATCCCGAGGAACAGGCGCTGATCGAGCTGCTGGCCTTCAGCGCCTCGGGCCCGGGCCCGGGCCTGGCCGCCTCCCTCTGGCCCAACAGCCGCCTCATCTGGGTGCCCGCCTCCGACCGCGAGTACTGGGCCGCCTTCTACTTCGGCGGCGGGGTCGAGGCGGCCCGTCGGCTGCTGCTGGCCAGGCCCGGCAGAGGGAGGCAGCGCAGCGGGAGGAGGAGGAGGAGGAGCAGGAGGAGGCCCAGCCTGTACAACGAGGGCTGAGAGACACACACGGCAGGGGAGTGGGGGGAGGGGGGATTGGGGGATAACCAGAGAGAGAGAGAGAGAGAGAGAGAGAGAACATTAATCAGGTCAGCCCGCAATTAAAAGGAAAAAAAAGTCTTGATAGATTTTGTGTGTGTGTGTGGATTTGGCTCCGATCTGTTGCTGTGTGTGTGTAGGAGAGTGAGAGCGGGCGACAACGCGGTCCCGGAGATCCCACGGGAAAGTCTCGGTGTTATTGGGTATCAAGGGGAACATCTCGGGGTTATTGGGTATCAAGGAGAACATCTCGGGGTTATTGGGTATCAAGGGGAACATCTCGGGGTTATTGGGTATCAAGGGGAACATCTCGGGGTTATTGGGTATCAAGGGAAACATCTCGGGGTTATTGGGTATCAAGGGGAACATTTCGGGGTTATTGGGTATCAAGGGGAACATCTCGGGGTTATTGGGTATCAAGGGGAACATCTCGGGATTATTGGGTATCAAGGGAAACATCTCAGGGTTATTGGGTATCAAGGGGAACATCTCGGGGTTATTGGGTATCAAGGGGAACATCTCGGGGTTATTGCGTATCAAGGGGAACATCTCGGGGTTATTGGGTATCAAGGGGAAGATCTCGGGTTCTTGGATATCAAGGGGAACATCTCGGGGTTATTGGGTATCAAGGGGAACATCTCGGGATTATTGGGTATCAAGGGGAAGATCTCGGGTTCTTGGATATCAAGGGGAACATCTCGGGGTTATTGGGTATCAAGGGGAACATCTCGGGGTTATTGGGTATCAAGGGGAACATCTCGGTTATTGGCTATCAAGGGAAGATCTCGGGGTTATTGGGTATCAAGGGGAACATCTCGAGGTTATTGGGTATCAAGGGGAACATCTCGGTTATTGGATATCAAGGGGAACATCTCGGGGTTATTGGGTATCATGGGGAACATCTCGGGGTTATTAGATATCAAGGGAACATCTCGGGGTTATTGGATATCAATGAAACAACTCGGGGTTATTGGTTATCAAGGGGAACATCTCGAGGTTATTGGATATCAAGGGGAACATCTCGGAGTTATTGGGTATCAAGGGGAACATCTCGGGGTCATTGGGTGTCAAGGGGAACATCTCGGGGTTATTGGGTATCAAGGGGAACATCTCGGGGTTATTGGGTATCAAGGGGGACATCTCGGGGTTATTGGGTATCAAGGGGAACATCTCGGGTTTATTGGATATCAAGGGGAACATCTCGGGGTTATTGGGTATCAAGGGGAACATCTCGGGGTTATTGGCTATCAAGGGGAACATCTCGGGGTTATTGGGTATCAAGGGGAACATCTTGGGGTTATTGGGTATCAAGGGGAACATCTCGGGGTTATTGGATATCAAGGGGAACATCTCGGGGTTATTGGGTATCAAGGGGAACATCTCGGGTTATTGGGTGTCAAGGGAACATCTCGGGATTATTGGGTATCAAGGGAACATCTCGGTTATTGGATATCAAGGGAAGATCTCGGGGTTATTGGGTATCAAGGGGAACATCTCGGTTATTGGATATCAAGGGGAACATCTCGGGGTTATTGGGTATCAAGGGGAACATCTCGGGGTTATTGGATATCAAGGGAAGATCTCGGGGTTATTGGGTATCAAGGGGAACATCTCGGTTATTGGATATCAAGGGGAACATCTCGGGGTTATTGGGTATCAAGGGGAACATCTCGAGGTTATTGGGTATCAAGGGGAACATCTCGGAGTTATTGGGTATCAAGGGGAACATCTCGGGGTCATTGGGTGTCAAGGGGAACATCTCGGGGTTATTGGGTATCAAGGGGAACATCTCGGGGTTATTGGATATCAATGAAACAACTCGGGGTTATTGGTTATCAAGGGGAACATCTCGAGGTTATTGGATATCAAGGGGAACATCTCGGAGTTATTGGGTATCAAGGGGAACATCTCGGGGTTATTGGGTATCATGGGGAACATCTCGGGGTTATTAGATATCAAGGGAACATCTCGGGGTTATTGGATATCAATGAAACAACTCGGGGTTATTGGTTATCAAGGGGAACATCTCGGGGTTATTGGATATCAATGAAACAACTCGGGGTTATTGGTTATCAAGGGGAACATCTCGAGGTTATTGGATATCAAGGGGAACATCTCGGAGTTATTGGGTATCAAGGGGAACATCTCGGGGTCATTGGGTGTCAAGGGGAACATCTCGGGGTTATTGGGTATCAAGGGGAACATCTCGGGGTTATTGGATATCAATGAAACAACTCGGGGTTATTGGTTATCAAGGGGAACATCTCGAGGTTATTGGATATCAAGGGGAACATCTCGGAGTTATTGGGTATCCAGGGGAACATCTCGGGGTCATTGGGTGTCAAGGGGAACATCTCGGGGTTATTGGGTATCAAGGGGAACATCTCGGGGTTATTGGGTATCAAGGGGGACATCTCGGGGTTATTGGGTATCAAGGGGAACATCTCGGGTTTATTGGATATCAAGGGGAACATCTCGGGGTTATTGGGTATCAAGGGGAACATCTCGGGGTTATTGGGTATCAAGGGGAACATCTCGGGGTTATTGCGTATCAAGGGGAACATCTTGGGGTTATTGGGTATCAAGGGGAACATCTCGGGGTTATTGGATATCAAGGGGAACATCTCGGGGTTATTGGGTATCAAGGGGAACATCTCGGGTTATTGGGTATCAAGGGAACATCTCGGGATTATTGGGTATCAAGGGAACATCTCGGTTATTGGATATCAAGGGAAGATCTCGGGGTTATTGGGTATCAAGGGGAACATCTCGGTTATTGGATATCAAGGGGAACATCTCGGGGTTATTGGGTATCAAGGGGAACATCTCGGGGTTATTGGATATCAAGGGAAGATCTGGGGGTTATTGGGTATCAAGGGGAACATCTCGGTTATTGGATATCAAGGGGAACATCTCGGGGTTATTGGGTATCAAGGGGAACATCTCGAGGTTATTGGGTATCAAGGGGAACATCTCGGGGTTATTGGATATCAAGGGAACATCTCGGGGTTATTGGATATCAAGGGGAACATCTCGAGGTTATTGGATATCAAGGGGAACATCTTGGGGTTATTGGATATCAATGAAACAACTCGGGGTCATTGGGTAACAAGGGGAACATCTCGGGGTTATTGGATATCAATGAAACAACTCGGGGTTATTGGGTATCAAGGGGAACATCTCGGGGTTATTGGGTATCAAAGGGAACATCTCGGGGTTATTGGATATCAAGGGGAACATCTCGGGGTTATTGGGTATCAAGGGGAACATCTCGGGGTTATTGGATATCAAGGAGAACATCTCGGGGTTATTGGGTATCAAGGGGAACATCTCGTGGTTATTGGGTATCAAGGGGAAGATCTCGGGGTTATTGGATATCAAGGGAAGATCTCGGGGTTATTGGGTATCAAGGGGAACATCTTGGTTATTGGATATCAAGGGGAATATCTCGGGGTTATTGGGTATCAAGGGGAACATCTTGGGGTTCTTGGATATCAAGGGAACATCTCGGTTATTGGCTATCAAGGGGAACATCTCGGGGTTATTGGATATCAAGGGGAACATCTCGGGGTTATTGGGTATCAAGGGAACATCTCGTGGTTATTGGGTATCAAGGGGAACATCTCGGGGTTATTGGGTATCAAGGGGAACATCTCGAGGTTATTGGGTATCAAGGGGAACATCTCGGGGTTATTGGGTATCAAGGGGAACATCTCGGCTATTGGATATCAAGGGGAACATCTCGAGGTTATTGGATATCAAGGGGAACATCTTGGGGTTATTGGATATCAATGAAACAACTCGGGGTTATTGGGTATCAAGGGGAACATCTCGGGGTTATTGGATATCAAGGGGAACATCTCGGGGTTATTGGGTATCAAGGGGAACATCTCGTGGTTATTGGGTATCAAGGGGAAGATCTCGGGGTTATTGCGTATCAAGGGAACATCTCGGGTTATTGGGTATCAATGGAACATCTCGGTTATTGGCTATCAAGGGGAACATCTCGGGGTTATTGGATATCAAGGGAAGATCTTGGCGTTATTGGGTATCAAGGGGAACATCTTGGTTATTGGATATCAAGGGGAATATCTTGGGGTTATTGGGTATCAAGGGGAACATCTTGGGGTTCTTGGATATCAAGGGAACATCTCGGTTATTGGCTATGAAGGGGAACATCTCGGGGTTATTGGATATCAAGGGGAACATCTCGGGGTTATTGGATATCAAGGGGAACATTTCGGGGTTATTGGGTATCAAGGGGAACATCTCGGGGTTATTGGGTATCAAGGGAACATCTCAGGATTATTGGGTATCAAGGGAACATCTCGGTTATTGGATATCAAGGGAAGATCTCGGGGTTATTGGGTATCAAGGGGAACATCTCGGCTATTGGATATCAAGGGGAACATCTCGGGGTTATTGGGTATCAAGGGGAACATCTCGGGGTTATTGGATATCAAGGGAAGATCTCCGGGTTATTGGGTATCAAGGGTAACATCTCGGTTATTGGATATCAAGGAAAACATCTCGGGGTGGGTATCAAGGGGAACATCTCGAGGTTATTGGGTATCAAGGGGAACATCTCGGGGTTATTGGATATCAAGGGAACATCTCGGGGTTATTGGATATCAAGGGGAACATCTCGAGGTTATTGGATATCAAGGGGAACATCTCGGGGTTATTGTATATCAATGAATCAACTCAGGGTTATTGGGTATCAAGGGGAACATCTCGGGGTTATTGTATATCAATGAATCAACTCGGGGTTATTGGGTATCAAGGGTAACATCTCGGTTATTGGATATCAAGGAAAACATCTCGGGGTGGGTATCAAGGGGAACATCTCGAGGTTATTGGGTATCAAGGGGAACATCTCGGGATTATTGGGCATCAAGGGAAACATCTCGGGGTTATTGGGTATCAAGGGGAACATCTTGGTTATTGGATATCAAGGGGAACATCTCGGGGTTATTGGGTATCAAGGGGAACATCTCGGGGTTATTGGGTATCAAGGGGAACATCTCGGGGTTATTGGGCATCAAGGGAAACATCTCGGGGTTATTGGGTATCAAGGGGAACATCTCGGGGTTATTGCGTATCAAGGGGAACATCTCGGGGTTATTTGGTATCAAGGGGAACATCTCGGGGTTATTGGGTATCAAGGGGAAGATCTCGGGTTCTTGGATATCAAGGGGAACATCTCGGGGTTATTGGGTATCAAGGGAACATCTCGGGATTATTGGGTATCAAGGGGAAGATCTCGGGTTCTTGGATATCAAGGGGAACATCTCGGGGTTATTGGGTATCAAGGGGAACATCTCGGGGTTATTGGATATCAATGAAACAACTCGGGGTTATTGGGTATCAAGGGGAACATCTCGGGGTTATTGGATATCAAGGGGGACATCTCAGGGTTATTGGGTATCAAGGGGAACATCTCGGGATTATTGGATATCAAGGGGAACATCTCGGGGTTATTGGGTATCAAGGGGAACATCTCGGGGTTATTCGCTATCAAGGGGAACATCTCGGGGTTATTGGGTATCAAGGGGAACATCTCGGGGTTATTGGGTATCAAGGGGAACATCTCGGGGTTATTGGATATCAAGGGGAACATCTCGGGGTTATTGGGTATCAAGGGGAACATCTCGGGGTTATTGGGTATCAAGGGAAAATCTCGGGATTATTGGGTACCAAGGGAACATCTCGGTTATTGGATATCAAGGGAAGATCTCGGGGTTATTGGGTATCAAGGGGAACATCTCGGTTATTGGATATCAAGGGGAACATCTCGGGGTTATTGGGTATCAAGGGGAACATCTCGGGGTTATTGAATATCAAGGGAAGATCTCGGGGTTATTGGGTATCAAGGGGAACATCTCGGTTATTGGATATCAAGGGGAACATCTCGGGGTTACTGGGTATCAAGGGGAACATCTCGAGGTTATTGGGTATCAAGGGGAACATCTCGGGGTTATTGGATATCAAGGGAACATCTCGGGGTTATTGGATATCAAGGGGAACATCTCGAGGTTATTGGATATCAAGGGGAACATCTCGGGGTTATTGGATATCAATGAAACAACTCGGGGTTATTGGGTATCAAGGGGAACATCTCGAGATTATTGGGTATCAAGGGGAACATCTCGGGGTTATTGGGTATCAAGGGGAACATCTCGGGGTTATTGGATATCAAGGGGAACATCTCGGGGTTATTGGGTATCAAGGGGAACATCTCGGGGTTATTGGGTATCAAGGGAACATCTCGGGATTATTGGGTATCAAGGGAACATCTCGGTTATTGGATATCAAGGGAAGATCTCGGGGTTATTGGGTATCAAGGGGAACATCTCGGTTATTGGATATCAAGGGGAACATCTCGAGGTTATTGGGTATCAAGGGGAACATCTCGGGGTTATTGGATATCAAGGGAAGATCTCGGGGTTATTGGGTATCAAGGGTAACATCTTGGTTATTGGATATCAAGGAAAACATCTCGGGGTTATTGGGTATCAAGGGGAACATCTCGAGGTTATTGGGTATCAAGGGGAACATCTCGGGGTTATTGGATATCAAGGGAACATCTCGGGGTTATTGGATATCAAGGGGAACATCTCGAGGTTATTGGATATCAAGGGGAACATCTCGGGGTTATTGGATATCAATGAAATAACTCGGGGTTATTGGGTATCAAGGGGAACATCTCGGGGTTATTGGATATCAATGAAACAACTCGGGGTTATTGGGTATCAAGGGGAACATCTCGGGATTATTGGGTATCAAGGGGAACATCTCGGGGTTATTGGATATCAAGGGAACATCTCGGGGTTATTGGGTATCAAGGGGAACATCTCGGGGTTATTGGGTATCAAGGGGAACATCTCGGGGTTATTGGGTATCAAGGGGAACATCTCGGGGTTATTGGGTATCAAGGGGAACATCTCGGGGTTATTGGCGATTAAGGGGAACATCTCGGGGTTATTGCGTATCAAGGGGAACATCTCGGGGTTATTTGGTATCAAGGGGAACATCTCGGGGTTATTGGGTATCAAGGGGAAGATCTCGGGTTCTTGGATATCAAGGGGAACATCTGGGGGTTATTGGGTATCAAGGGAACATCTCGGGATTATTGGGTATCAAGGGGAAGATCTCGGGTTCTTGGATATCAAGGGGAACATCTCGGGGTTATTGGGTATCAAGGGGAACATCTCGGGGTTATTGGGTATCAAGGGGAACATCTCGGGGTTATTGGGTATCAAGGGGAACATCTCGGTTATTGGCTATCAAGGGAAGATCTCGGGGTTATTGGTTATCAAGGGGAACATCTCGGTTATTGGATATCAAGGGGAACATCTCGGGGTTATTGGGTATCAAGGGGAACATCTCGGGGTTATTAGATATCAAGGGAACATCTCGGGGTTATTGGATATCAATGAAACAACTCGGGGTTATTGGGTATCAAGGGGAACATCTCGGGGTTATTGGATATCAAGGGGGACATCTCAGGGTTATTGGGTATCAAGGGGAACATCTCGGGATTATTGGATATCAAGGGGAACATCTCGGGGTTATTGGGTATCAAGGGGAACATCTCGGGGTTATTCGCTATCAAGGGGAACATCTCGGGGTTATTGGGTATCAAGGGGACATCTCGGGGTTATTGGGTATCAAGGGGAACATCTCGGGGTTATTGGATATCAAGGGGAACATCTCGGGGTTATTGGGTATCAAGGGGAACATCTCGGGGTTATTGGGTATCAAGGGAACATCTCGGGATTATTGGGTACCAAGGGAACATCTCGGTTATTGGATATCAAGGGAAGATCTCGGGGTTATTGGGTATCAAGGGGAACATCTCGGTTATTGGATATCAAGGGGAACATCTCGGGGTTATTGGGTATCAAGGGGAACATCTCGGGGTTATTGAATATCAAGGGAAGATCTCGGGGTTATTGGGTATCAAGGGGAACATCTCGGTTATTGGATATCAAGGGGAACATCTCGGGGTTACTGGGTATCAAGGGGAACATCTCGAGGTTATTGGGTATCAAGGGGAACATCTCGGGGTTATTGGATATCAAGGGAACATCTCGGGGTTATTGGATATCAAGGGGAACATCTCGAGGTTATTGGATATCAAGGGGAACATCTCGGGGTTATTGGATATCAATGAAACAACTCGGGGTTATTGGGTATCAAGGGGAACATCTCGAGATTATTGGGTATCAAGGGGAACATCTCGGGGTTATTGGGTATCAAGGGGAACATCTCGGGGTTATTGGATATCAAGGGGAACATCTCGGGGTTATTGGGTATCAAGGGGAACATCTCGGGGTTATTGGGTATCAAGGGAACATCTCGGGATTATTGGGTATCAAGGGAACATCTCGGTTATTGGATATCAAGGGAAGATCTCGGGGTTATTGGGTATCAAGGGGAACATCTCGGTTATTGGATATCAAGGGGAACATCTCGAGGTTATTGGGTATCAAGGGGAACATCTCGGGGTTATTGGATATCAAGGGAAGATCTCGGGGTTATTGGGTATCAAGGGTAACATCTCGGTTATTGGATATCAAGGAAAACATCTCGGGGTTATTGGGTATCAAGGGGAACATCTCGAGGTTATTGGGTATCAAGGGGAACATCTCGGGGTTATTGGATATCAAGGGAACATCTCGGGGTTATTGGATATCAAGGGGAACATCTCGAGGTTATTGGATATCAAGGGGAACATCTCGGGGTTATTGGATATCAATGAAATAACTCGGGGTTATTGGGTATCAAGGGGAACATCTCGGGGTTATTGGATATCAATGAAACAACTCGGGGTTATTGGGTATCAAGGGGAACATCTCGGGATTATTGGGTATCAAGGGGAACATCTCGGGGTTATTGGATATCAAGGGAACATCTCGGGGTTATTGGGTATCAAGGGGAACATCTCGGGGTTATTGGGTATCAAGGGGAACATCTCGGGGTTATTGGGTATCAAGGGGAACATCTCGGGGTTATTGGGTATCAAGGGGAACATCTCGGGGTTATTGGCGATTAAGGGGAACATCTCAGGGTTATTGGATATCAAGGGGAACATCTCGGGGTTATTGGGTATCAAGGGGAACATCTCGGGGTTATTGGGTATCAAGGGGAACATCTCAGGGTTATTGGGTATCAAGGGGAACATCTCGGGGTTATTCGATATCAATGAAACAACTCGGGGTTATTGGGTATCAAGGGGAACATCTCGGGACTATTGGGTATCAAGGGGAACATCTCGGGGTTATTGGATATCAAGGGAACATCTCGGGGTTATTGGGTATCAAGGGGAACATCTCGGGGTTATTGGGTATCAAGGGGAACATCTCGGGGTTATTGGGTATCAAGGGGAACATCTCGGGGTTATTGGGTACCAAGGGGAACATCTCGGGGTTATTGGCGATTAAGGGGAACATCTCAGGGTTATTGGATATCAAGGGGAACATCTCGGGGTTATTGGGTATCAAGGGGAACATCTCGGGGTTATTGGGTATCAAGGGGAACATCTCAGGGTTATTGGCTATTAAGAGGAACATCTCAGGGTTATTGGATATCAAGGGGAACATCTCGGGGTTATTGGGTATCAAGGGGAAGATCTCGGGGTTATTGGGTATCAAGGGAACATCTCGGGATTATTGGGTATCAAGGGGAAGATCTCGGGTTTATTGGATATCAAGGGAAGATCTCGGGGTTATTGGGTATCAAGGGGAACATCTTGGTTATTGGATGTCAAGGGGAACATCTCGGGGTTATTGGGTATCAAGGGGAACATCTTGGGGTTCTTGGATATCAAGGGAACATCTCGGTTATTGGTTATCAAGGGGAACATCTCGGGGTTATTGGATATCAAGGGAAGATCTCGGGGTTATTGGGTATCAAGGGGAACATCTTGGTTATTGGATATCAAGGGGAACATCTCGGGGTTATTGGGTATCAAGGGGAACATCTTGGGGTTATTGGATATCAAGGGAACATCTCGGGGTTATTGGATATCAATGAAACAACTCGGGGTTATTGGGTATCAAGGGGAACATCTAGGGGTTATTGGGTATCAAGGGGAACATCTCGGGGTTATTGGGTATCAAGGGGAACATCTCGGGGTTATTGGGTATCAAGGGGAACATCTCGGGATTATTGGGTATCAAGGGGAACAACCCGGGGTTATTGGGTATCAAGGGGAACATCCCGGGGTTATTGGATATCAAGGGGAACATCTCGGGGTTATTGGGTATCAAGGGGAACATCTCGGGGTTAATGGATATCAAGGGGAACATCTCGGGGTTATTGGGTATCAAGGGAAACATCTCGGGGTTATTGGGTATCAAGGGGAACATCTCGGGGTTATTGGATATCAAGGGGAACCTCTCGGTGTTATTGGGTATCAAGGGCAACATCTCGGGGTTATTGGGTATCAAGGGGAACATCTCGGGGTTATTGGATATCAAGGGGAACATCTCGGGGTTATTGGGTATCAAGGGGAACATCTCGAGATTATTGGGTATCAAGGGGAACATCCTGGGGTTATTGGGTATCAAGGGAACATCTCGTGGTTATTGGGTTTCAAGGGGAACATCTCGAGGTTATTGGGTATCAAGGGGAACATCTCGGGGTTATTCGATATCAAGGGGAACATTTTGGGTTATTGGACCTCAAGGGGAACATCTCGGGGTTATTGGGTATCAAGGGGAACATCTCGGAGTTATTGGGTATCAAGGGGAACATCTTGGGGTTATTGGATATCAAGGGGAACATCTCGGGGTTATTGGGTATCAAGGGAACGTCTCGGGGTTATTGGGTATCAAGGGGAACATCTCGGGGTTATTGGATATCAAGGGGAACATCTCGGGGTTATTGGGTATCAAGGGGAACATCTCGAGGTTATTGGGTATCAAGGGGAACATCCTGGGGTTATTGGGTATCAAGGGAACATCTCGTGGTCATTGGGTATCAAGGGGAACATCTCGAGGTTATTGGGTATCAGGGGGAACATCTAGGGGTTATTGGATATCAAGGGGAACATTTTGGGTTATTGGACATCAAGGGGAACATCTCGGGGTTATTGGGTATCAAGGGGAACATCTCGGAGTTATTGGGTATCAAGGGGAACATCTCGGGGTTATTGGATATCAAGGGAAACATCTCGGGGTTATTGGATATCAAGGGGAACATCTCGGGGTTCTTGGGTATCAAGGGGAGCATCTCGGGGTTATTGGGTATCAAGGGGAACATCTCGGGGTTATTGGGTATCAAGGGAACGTCTCGGGGTTATTGGGTATCAAGGGGAACATCTCGGGGTTATTGTGTATCAAGGGGAACATCTCGGGGTTATTGGGTATCAAGGGGAACATCTCGAAGTTATTGGGTATCAAGGGGAACATCTCGGGGTTATTGGGTATCAAGGGATGTCTCGGGGTTATTGGATATCAAGGGAACATCTCGGGGTTATTGTGTATCAAGGGGAACATCTCGGGGTTATTGGATATCAAGGGGAACATCTCGGGGTTATTGGGTATCAAGGGGAACATCTCGGGGTTATTGGATATCAAGGGAACATCTCGGGGTTATTGGAAATCAAGGGGAACATCTCGGGGTTATTGGGTATCAAGGGGAACATCTCGGGGTTATTGGGTATCAAGGGGAACATCTCGGGGTTATTGGATGTCAAGGGGAACATCTCGGGGTTATTGGATATCAAGGGGAACATCTCGGGGTTATTGGATATCAAGGGAACATCTCGGGGTTATTGTGTATCAAGGGAACGTCTCGGGGTTATTGGGTATCAAGGGGAACATCTCGGGGTTATTGGGTGTCAAGGGGAACATCTCGGGGTTATTGGGTATCAAGGGGAACATCTCGGGGTTATTAGATATCAAGGGGAACCTCTCGGGGTTATTGGGTATCAAGGGGAACATCTCGGGGTTATTGGGTATCAAGGGGAACATCTCGGGCTTATTGGATATCAAGGGGAACATCTCGGGGTTATTGGGTATCAAGGGGAACATCTCGAGGTTATTGGGTATCAAGGGGAACATCCTGGGGTTATTGGGTATCAAGGGAACATCTCGTGGTTATTGGGTTTCAAGGGGAACATCTCGAGGTTATTGGGTATCAAGGGGAACATCTCGGGGTTATTCGATATCAAGGGGAACATTTTGGGTTATTGGACATCAAGGGGAACATCTCGGGGTTATTGGGTATCAAGGGGAACATCTCGGGGTTATTGGATATCAAGGGGAACATCTCGGGGTTATTGGGTATCAAGGGAACGTCTCGGGGTTATTGGGTATCAAGGGGAACATCTCGGGGTTATTGGATATCAAGGCGAACATCTCGGGGTTATTGGGTATCAAGGGGAACATCTCGAGGTTATTGGGTATCAAGGGGAACATCCTGGGGTTATTGGGTATCAAGGGAACATCTCGTGGTTATTGGGTATCAAGGGCAACATCTCGAGGTTATTGGGTATCAGGGGGAACATCTCGGGGTTATTGGATATCAAGGGGAACATTTTGGGTTATTGGACATCAAGGGGAAAATCTCGGGGTTATTGGGTATCAAGGGGAACATCTCGGGGTTATTGGGTATCAAGGGAACATCTCGGGATTATTGGGTATCAAGGGAACATCTCGGTTATTGGATATCAAGGGAAGATCTCGGGGTTATTGGGTATCAAGGGGAACATCTCGAGGTTATTGGGTATCAAGGGGAACATCCTGGGGTTATTGGGTATCAAGGGAACATCTCGTGGTTATTGGGTTTCAAGGGGAACATCTCGAGGTTATTGGGTATCAAGGGGAACATCTCGGGGTTATTCGATATCAAGGGGAACATTTTGGGTTATTGGACATCAAGGGGAACATCTCGGGGTTATTGGGTATCAAGGGGAACATCTCGGGGTTATTGGATATCAAGGGGAACATCTCGGGGTTATTGGGTATCAAGGGAACGTCTCGGGGTTATTGGGTATCAAGGGGAACATCTCGGGGTTATTGGATATCAAGGGGAACATCTCGGGGTTATTGGGTATCAAGGGGAACATCTTGAGGTTATTGGGTATCAAGGGGAACATCCTGGGGTTATTGGGTATCAAGGGAACATCTCGTGGTTATTGGGTATCAAGGGGAACATCTCGAGGTTATTGGGTATCAGGGGGAACATCTCGGGGTTATTGGATATCAAGGGGAACATTTTGGGTTATTGGACATCAAGGGGAACATCTCGGGGTTATTGGGTATCAAGGGGAACATCTCGGGGTTATTGGGTATCAAGGGAACATCTCGGGATTAATGGGTATCAAGGGAACATCTCGGTTATTGGATATCAAGGGAACATCTCGAGGTTATTGGGTATCAAGGGGAACATCTCGGGGTTATTGGATATCAAGGGAACATCTCGGGGTTATTGGATATCAAGGGGAACATCTCGAGGTTATTGGATATCAAGGGGAACATCTCGGGGTTATTGGATATCAATGAAATAACTCGGGGTTATTGGGTATCAAGGGGAACATCTCGGGGTTATTGGATATCAATGAAACAACTCGGGGTTATTGGGTATCAAGGGGAACATCTCGGGATTATTGGGTATCAAGGGGAACATCTCGGGGTTATTGGATATCAAGGGAACATCTCGGGGTTATTGGGTATCAAGGGGAACATCTCAGGGTTATTGGGTATCAAGGGGAACATCTCGGGGTTATTGGGTATCAACGGGAACATCTCGGGGTTATTGGGTATCAAGGGGAACATCTCGGGGTTATTGGCGATTAAGGGGAACATCTCAGGGTTATTGGATATCAAGGGGAACATCTCGGGGTTATTGGGTATCAAGGGGAACATCTCGGGGTTATTGGGTATTAAGGGGAACATCTCAGGGTTATTGGCTATTAAGGGGAACATCTCAGGGTTATTGGATATCAAGGGGAACATCTCGGGGTTATTGGGTATCAAGGGGAAGATCTCGGGGTTATTGGGTATCAAGGGAACATCTCGGGGTTATTGGATATCAAGGGAAGATCTCGGGGTTATTGGGTATCAAGGGGAACATCTTGGTTATTGGATGTCAAGGGGAACATCTCGGGGTTATTGGGTATCAAGGGGAACATCTCGGGGTTCTTGGATATCAAGGGAACATCTCGGTTATTGGTTATCAAGGGGAACATCTCGGGGTTATTGGATATCAAGGGAAGATCTCGGGGTTATTGGGTATCAAGGGGAACATCTTGGTTATTGGATATCAAGGGGAACATCTCGGGGTTATTGGGTATCAAGGGGAACATCTTGGGGTTATTGGATATCAAGGGAACATCTCGGGGTTATTGGATATCAAGGGAAGATCTCGGGGTTATTGGGTATCAAGGGGAACATCTAGGGGTTATTGGGTATCAAGGGGAACATCTCGGGGTTATTGGGTATCAAGGGGAACATCTCGGGGTTATTGGGTATCAAGGGGAACATCTCGGGATTATTGGGTATCAAGGGGAACATCTCGGGGTTATTGGGTATCAAGGGGAACATCTCGAGGTTATTGGGTATCAAGGGGAACATCCTGGGGTTATTGGGTATCAAGGGAACATCTCCTGGTTATTGGGTTTCAAGGGGAACATCTCGAGGTTATTGGGTATCAAGGGGAACATCTCGGGGTTATTCGATATCAAGGGGAACATTTTGGGTTATTGGACATCAAGGGGAACATCTCGGGGTTATTGGGTATCAAGGGGAACATCTCGGGGTTATTGGATGTCAAGGGGAACATCTCGGGGTTATTGGGTATCAAGGGAACGTCTCGGGTTATTGGGTATCAAGGGAAACATCTCGGGGTTATTGGATATCAAGGGAACATCTCGGGGTTATTGGGTATCAAGGGAACGTCTCGGGGTTATTGGGTATCAAGGGAACGTCTCGGGGTTATTGGGTATCAAGGGGAACATCTCGGGGTTATTGTGTATCAAGGGGAACATCTCAGGTTTATTGTGTATCAAGGGGAACATCTCGGGGTTATTGGATATCAAGGGGAACATCTCGGTGTTATTGGGTATCAAGGGGAACATCTCGGGGTTATTGGATATCAAGGGAACATCTCGGGGTTATTGGATATCAAGGGGAACATCTCGGGGTTATTGGGTATCAAGGGGAACATCTCGGAGTTATTGGGTATCAAGGGGAACATCTCGGGGTTATTGGATGTCAAGGGGAACATCTCGGGGTTATTGGATATCAAGGGGAACATCTCGGGGTTATTGGATATCAAGGGATCATCTCGGGGTTATTGTGTATCAAGGGAACGTCTCGGGGTTATTGGGTATCAAGGGGAACATCTCGGTGTTATTGGGTGTCAAGGGGAACATCTCGGGGTTATTGGGTATCAAGGGGAACATCTCGGGGTTATTAGGTATCAAGGGGAACATCTCGGGGTTATTGGATATCAAGGGGAACATCTCGGGGTTATTGGATATCAAGGGGAACATCTCGGGGTTATTGGGTATCAAGGGGAACATCTCGGGGTTATTGGATATCAAGGGGAACATCTCGGGGTTATTGGGTATCAAGGGGAACATCTCGGGGTTATTGGGTATCAAGGGGAACATCTCGGGGTTATTGGATATCAAGGGGAACATCTCGGGGTTATTGGGTATCAAGGGGAACATCTCGGGGTTATTGGGTATCAAGGGGAACATCTCGGGGTTATTGGATATCAAGGGGAACCTCTCGGGGTTATTGGGTATCAAGGGCAACATCTCGGGGTTATTGGGTATCAAGGGGAACATCTCGGGGTTATTGGATATCAAGGGGAACATCTCGGGATTATTCGGTATCAAGGGGAACATCTCGAGGTTATTGGGTATCAAGGGGAACATCCTGGGGTTATTGGGTATCAAGGGAACATCTCGTGGTTACTGGGTTTCAAGGGGAACATCTCGAGGTTATTGGGTATCAAGGGGAACATCTCGGGGTTATTCGATATCAAGGGGAACATTTTGGGTTATTGGACATCAAGGGGAACATCTCGGGGTTATTGGGTATCAAGGGGAACATCTCGGAGTTATTGGGTATCAAGGGGAACATCTCGGGATTATTGGATATCAAGGGGAACATCTCGGGGTTATTGGGTATCAAGGGAACGTCTCGGGGTTATTGGGTATCAAGGGGAACATCTCGGGGTTATTGGATATCAAGGGGAACATCTCGGGGTTATTGGGTATCAAGGGGAACATCTCGAGGTTATTGGGTATCAAGGGGAACATCCTGGGGTTATTGGGTATCAAGGGAACATCTCGTGGTTATTGGGTATCAAGGGGAACATCTCGAGGTTATTGGGTATCAGGGGGAACATCTCGGGGTTATTGGATATCAAGGGGAACATTTTGGGTTATTGGATATCAAGGGGAACATCTCGGGGTTATTGGGTATCAAGGGGAACATCTCGGAGTTATTGGGTATCAAGGGGAACATCTCGGGGTTATTGGATATCAAGGGAAACATCTCGGGGTTAGTGGATATCAAGGGGAACATCTCGGGGTTCTTGGGTATCAAGGGGAGCATCTCGGGGTTATTGGGTATCAAGGGGAACATCTCGGGGTTATTGGGTATCAAGGGAACGTCTCGGGGTTATTGGGTATCAAGGGGAACATCTCGGGGTTATTGTGTATCAAGGGGAACATCTCGGGGTTATTGGGTATCAAGCGGAACATCTCGAAGTTATTGGGTATCAAGGGGAACATCTCGGGGTTATTGGGTATCAAGGGATGTCTCGGGGTTATTGGGTATCAAGGGAAACATCTCGGGGTTATTGGATATCAAGGGAACGTCTCGGGGTTATTGGGTATCAAGGGAACATCTCAGGGTTATTGGGTATCAAGGGAACATCTCGGGGTTATTGTGTATCAAGGGGAACATCTCGGGGTTATTGTGTATCAAGGGGAACATCTCGGGGTTATTGGATATCAAGGGGAACATCTCGGGGTTATTGGGTATCAAGGGGAACATCTCGGGGTTATTGGATATCAAGGGAACATCTCGGGGTTATTGGATATCAAGGGGAACATCTCGGGGTTATTGGGTATCAAGGGGAACATCTCGGGGTTATTGGGTACCAAGGGGAACATCTCGGGGTTATTGGATGTCAAGGGGAACATCTCGGGGTTATTGGATATCAAGGGGAACATCTCAGGGTTATTGGATATCAAGGGAACATCTCGGGGTTATTGTGTATCAAGGGAACGTCTCGGGGTTATTGGGTATCAAGGGGAACATCTCGGGGTTATTGGGTGTCAAGGGGAACATCTTGGGGTTATTGGGTATCAAGGGGAACATCTCGGGGTTATTAGATATCAAGGGGAACCTCTCGGGGTTATTGGGTATCAAGGGGAACATCTCGGGGTTATTGGGTATCAAGGGGAACATCTCGGGCTTATTGGATATCAAGGGGAACATCTCGGGGTTATTGGGTATCAAGGGGAACATCTCGAGGTTATTGGGTATCAAGGGGAACATCCTGGGGTTATTGGGTATCAAGGGAACATCTCGTGGTTATTGGGTTTCAAGGGGAACATCTCGAGGTTATTGGGTATCAAGGGGAACATCTCGGGGTTATTGGATATCAAGGGAAGATCTCGGGGTTATTGGATATCAAGGGGAACATTTTGGGTTATTGGACATCAAGGGGAACATCTCGGGGTTATTGGGTATCAAGGGGAACATCTCGGAGTTATTGGGTATCAAGGGGAACATCTCGGGGTTATTGGATATCAAGGGGAACATCTCGGGGTTATTGGGTATCAAGGGAACGTCTCGGGGTTATTGGGTATCAAGGGGAACATCTCGGGGTTATTGGATATCAAGGGGAACATCTCGGGGTTATTGGGTATCAAGGGGAACATCTCGAGGTTATTGGGTATCAAGGGGAACATCCTGGGGTTATTGGGTATCAAGGGAACATCTCGTGGTTATTGGGTATCAAGGGGAACATCTCGAGGTTATTGGGTATCAGGGGGAACATCTCGGGGTTATTGGATATCAAGGGGAACATTTTGGGTTATTGGACATCAAGGGGAACATCTAGTGGTTATTGGGTATCAAGGGGAACATCTCGGAGTTATTGGGTATCAAGGGGAACATCTCGGGGTTATTGGATATCAAGGGAAACATCTCGGGTTTATTGGATATCAAGGGGAACATCTCGGGGTTCTTGGGTATCAAGGGGAGCATCTCGGGGTTATTGGGTATCAAGGGGAACATCCCGGGGTTATTGGATATCAAGGGGAACATCTCGGGGTTATTGGGTATCAAGGGAACGTCTCGGGTTATTGGGTATCAAGGGAAACATCTCGGGGTTATTGGATATCAAGGGAACATCTCGGGGTTATTGGGTATCAAGGGAACGTCTCGGGGTTATTGGGTATCAAGGGGAACATCTCGGGGTTATTGTGTATCAAGGGGAACATCTCAGGTTTATTGTGTATCAAGGGGAACATCTCGGGGTTATTGGATATCAAGGGGAACATCTCGGGGTTATTGGGTACCAAGGGGAACATCTCGGGTTTATTGGATATCAAGGGAACATCTCGGGGTTATTGGATATCAAGGGGAACATCTCGGGGTTATTGGGTATCAAGGGGAACATCTCGGAGTTATTGGGTATCAAGGGGAACATCTCGGGGTTATTGGATGTCAAGGGGAACATCTCGGGGTTATTGGATATCAAGGGGAACATCTCGGGGTTATTGGATATCAAGGGATCATCTCGGGGTTATTGTGTATCAAGGGAACATCTCGGGGTTATTGGGTATCAAGGGGAACATCTCGGTGTTATTGGGTGTGAAGGGGAACATCTCGGGGTTATTGGGTATCAAGGGGAACATCTCGGGGTTATTGGGTATCAAGGGGAACATCTCGGGGTTATTGGGTATCAAGGGGAACATCTCGGGGTTATTGGGTATCAAGGGGAACATCTCGGGGTTATTGGGTATCAAGGGGAACATCTCGGGGTTATTGGGTATCAAGGGGAACATCTCGGGGTTATTGGATATCAAGGGGAACATCTCGGGGTTATTGGGTATCAAGGGGAACATCTCGGGGTTATTGGATATCAAGGGGAACATCTCGGGGTTATTGGGTATCAAGGGGAACATCTCGGGGTTATTGGATATCAAGGGGAACATCTCGGGATTATTGGGTATCAAGGGAACGTCTCGGGGTTATTGGATATCAAGGGGAACATCTCGGGGTTATTGGGTATCAAGGGGAACATCTCGGGGTTATTGGGTATCAAGGGGAACATCTCGGGGTTATTGGATATCAAGGGGAACATCTCGGGGTTATTGGGTATCAAGGGAAACATCTCGGGGTTATTGGGTATCAAGGGGAACATCTCGGGGTTATTGGATAACAAGGGGAACCTCTCGGGGTTATTGGGTATCAAGGGCAACATCTCGGGGTTATTGGGTATCAAGGGGAACATCTCGGGGTTATTGGATATCAAGGGGAACATCTCGGGGTTATTGGGTATCAAGGGGAACATCTCGAGGTTATTGGGTATCAAGGGGAACATCCTGGGGTTATTCGGTATCAAGGGAACATCTCGTGGTTATTGGGTTTCAAGGGGAACATCTCGAGGTTATTGGGTATCAAGGGGAACATCTCGGGGTTATTCGATATCAAGGGGAACATTTTGGGTTATTGGACATCAAGGGGAACATCTCGGGGTTATTGGGTATCAAGGGGAACATCTCGAGGTTATTGGGTATCAGGGGGAACATCTCGGGGTTATTGGATATCAAGGGGAACATTTTGGGTTATTGGACATCAAGGGGAACATCTCGGAGTTATTGGGTATCAAGGGGAACATCTCGGGGTTATTGGATATCAAGGGAAACATCTCGGGGTTATTGGATATCAAGGGGAACATCTCGGGGTTCTTGGGTATCAAGGGGAGCATCTCGGGGTTATTGGGTATCAAGGGGAACATCTCGGGGTTATTGGGTATCAAGGGGAACGTCTCGGGGTTATTGGGTATCAAGGGGAACATCTCGGAGTTATTGGGTATCAAGGGGAACATCCTGGGGTTATTGGGTATCAAGGGAACGTCTCGTGGTTATTGGGTATCAAGGGGAACATCTCGAGGTTATTGGATATCAAGGGGAACATTTTGGGTTATTGGACATCAAGGGGAACATCTCGGGGTTATTGGATATCAAGGGGAACATCTCGGGGTTATTGGGTATCAAGGGGAACATCTCGGAGTTATTGGGTATCAAGGGGAACATCTCGGGGTTATTGGGTATCAAGGGGAACATCTCGGGGTTATTGGATATCAAGGGAAACATCTCGGGGTTATTGGATATCAAGGGGAACATCTCGGGGTTCTTGGGTATCAAGGGGAGCATCTCGGGGTTATTGGGTATCAAGGGGAACATCTCGGGGTTATTGGGTATCAAGGGGAACATCTCGGGGTTATTGTGTATCAAGGGGAACATCTCGGGGTTATTGGGTATCAAGGGGAACATCTCGGGGTTATTGGGTATCAAGGGGAACATCTCGGGATTATTGGGTATCAAGGGGAACATCTCGGGGTTATTGGGTATCAAGGGGAATATCTCGGGTTGAGGGGACATCTCAGATGGTTGATGGACGTGTGGCGGGTTTGGGGAGCGAGGACACACGCGGGGACACACATGCTGGTCGATGGGACGTGTGGTGTGGTACGTATGAGGGGGGCCGATGGGACGTGTGTGCGGTGTGTGGGAATGTGTGGGGGGGGCGAGAGGGCGTGTGGGGGGGTGTGGGGTGTGGGGACGTCTGGGGGGGTGTGTGGGGACGTGTGTGGGGGGTGTGTGGGGGGGTGTGTTTGGGGGGGGTGTGGGGACGTGTGGGGGGTGTGTGGGGGGGTGGTGTGTGGGGGGTGTGTGGGGATGTGTGTGGGGTGGATGTGGGGACGTGTGGGGGGTGTGTCGGGGGGGGGTGTGTGGGCACGTGTGTGGGGGGGTGTGTTTGGGGGGGGTGTGGGGGGGTGTGTTTGGGGGGGGTGTGGGGACGTGTGGGGGGTGTGTGGGGGGGAGGTGTGTGGGGGGGTGTGTTTTGGGGGGGTGTGGGGACGTGTGGGGGGTGTGTGGGGGGGAGGTGTGTGGGGGGTGTGTGGGGATGTGTGTGGGGGGGATGTGGGGACGTGTGGGGGGTGTGTGGGGGGGGGTGTGTGGGGATGTGTGGGGACGTGTGGTGGGGGTGTGTGGGGACGTGTGGGGTGGGTGTGTGGACGTGTGGGTGGGGCGAGGGGACGTGTGGGGGGGGTGAGGGGATGTGTGGGGGGTGAGGGGATGTGTGGGGGGTGAGGGGATGTGTGGGGGGTGAGGGGATGTGGGGGGGGTGAGGGGATGTGTGGGGGGTGAGGGGATGTGTGGGGGGTGAGGGGATGTGTGGGGGGGGTGAGGGGATGTGTGGGGGGTGAGGGGATGTGTGGGGGGTGAGGGGATGTGGGGGGGGTGAGGGGATGTGTGGGGGGGTGAGGGGATGTGTGGGGGGGTGAGGGGATGTGTGGGGGGTGAGGGGATGTGTGGGGGGTGAGGGGATGTGTGGAGGGGTGAGGGGATGTGTGGGGGGGGGTGAGGGGATGTGTGGGGGGGGTGAGGGGATGTGTGGGGGGTGAGGGGATGTGTGGGGGGTGAGGGGATGTGTGGGGGGTGAGGGGATGTGTGGGGGGGGTGAGGGGATGTGTGGGGGGTGAGGGGATGTGTGGGGGGGGGGTGAGGGGATGTGTGGGGGGTGAGGGGATGTGTGGGGGGTGAGGGGATGTGTGGGGGGTGAGGGGATGTGTGGGGGGGGATGTGTGGGGGGTGAGGGGATGTGTGGGGGGGTGAGGGGATGTGTGGGGGGTGAGGGGATGTGTGGGGGGTGAGGGGATGTGTGGGGGGGTGAGGGGATGTGTGGGGGGGTGAGAGGATGTGTGGGGGTGAGGGGATGTGTGGGGGGTGAGGGAATGTGTGGGGGGTGAGGGGATGTGTGGGGGGAGGGGATGTGTGGGGGGGTGAGGGGATGTGTGGGGGGGGTGAGGGGATGTGTGTGGGGGGTGAGGGGATGTGTGTGGGGGGTGAGGGGATGTGTGGGGGGGGGATGTGTGGGGGGTGAGGGGATGTGTGGCGGGTGAAGGGATGTGTGGGGGGTGAGGGGATGTGTGGGGGGTGAGGGGATGTGTGTGGGGGGTGAGGGGATGTGTGGGGGGTGAGGGGATGTGTGGGGGGTGAAGGGATGTGTGGGGGGTGAGGGGATGTATGGGGGGTGAAGGGATGTGTGGGGGGGTGAGGGGATGTGTGGGGGGGGTGAGGGGATGTGTGGGGGGGTGAGAGGATGTGTAGGGGGGTGAGGGGATGTGGGGGGGTGAGGGGATGTGTGGGGGGGGTGAGGGGATGTGTGGGGGGGTGAGGGGATGTGTGGGGGGGTGAGAGGATGTGTAGGGGGGTGAGGGGATGTGGGGGGGTGAGGGGATGTGTGGGGGGGTGAGGGGATGTGTGGGGAGGGTGAGGGGATGTGGGGGGGTGAGGGGATGTGTGGGGAGGGTGAGGGGATGTGTGTGGGGTGAGGGGATGTGTGGGGGGGTGAGGGGATGTGTGGGGGGTGAGGGGATGTGTGGGGGGGTGAGGGGATGTGTGGGGGGTGAGGGGATGTGTGGGGGGGGTGAGGGGATGTGTGGGGGGTGAGGGGATGTGTGGGGGGGGTGAGGGGATGTGTGGGGGGTGAGGGGATGTGTGGGGGGGTGAGGGGATGTGTGGGGGGTGAGGGGATGTGTGGGGGGGGTGAGGGGATGTGTGGGGGGTGAGGGGATGTGTGGGGGGGTGAGGGGATGTGTGGGGGGTGAGGGGATGTGTGGGGGGGGTGAGGGGATGTGTGGGGGGTGAGGGGATGTGTGGGGGGGTGAGGGGATGTGTGGGGGTGTGAGGGGATGTGTGGGGGGGTGAGGGGATGTGGGGGGGTGAGGGGATGTGTGGGGGGTGAGGGGATGTGGGGGGGTGAGGGGATGTGTGGGGGGTGAGGGGATGTGTGGGGGGTGAGGGGATGTGTGGGGGGGGTGAGGTGATGTGTGGGGGGTGAGGGGATGTGTGGGGGGTGAGGGGATGTGTTGGGGGGTGAAGGGATGTGTGGGGGGTGAGGGGATGTGTGGGGGGTGAGGGGATGTGTGGGGGGTGAGGGGATGTGTGGGGGGGGTGAGGGGATGTGTGGGGGGTGAGGGGATGTGTGGGGGGTGAGGGGATGTGTGGGGGGGTGAGGGGATGTGTGGGGGGGGTGAGGGGATGTGTGGGGGGGGTGAGGGGATGTGTGGGGGGTGAGGGGATGTGTGGGGGGGGTGAGGGGATGTGTGGGGGGTGAGGGGATGTGTGGGGGGTGAGGGGATGTGTGGGGGGTGAGGTGATGTGTGGGGGGGTGAGGGGATGTGTGGGGGGGTGAGGGGATGTGTGGGGGGTGAGGGGATGTGTGGGGGGGTGAGGGGATGTGTGGGGGGGGTGAGGGGATGTGTGGGGGGTGAGGGGATGTGTGGGGGGTGAGGGGATGTGTGGGGGGGTGAGGGGATGTGTGGGGGGGTGAGGGGATGTGTGGGGGGTGAGGGGATGTGTGGGGAGCGAGGGTATGTGTGAGGGGGGGCTGTGATCGAGGGGACAGGGGCGAGGAGCTGTGTGGGGAGGGGGCGAGGAGCTGTGTGGGGGGGGGTGTGAGGGGGGGGTGAGGGGATGTGTGGGGTTGGGCTGTGATCGAGGGGACAGGGGCGAGGAGCTGTGTGGGGGGGGGGTGTGAGGGGATGTGTGAGGGGGGGGGGTGAGGGGATGTGTGGGGAGGTGTGAGGGGATGTGTGAGGCGGGGGGCTGTGATCGAGGGGACAGGGGCGAGGAGCTGTGTGGGGGGGGGGTGTGAGGGGACGTGTGAGGGGGTGGGTGAGGGGATGTGTGGGGAGGTGTGAGGGGATGTGTGGGGGGGGTTGTGAGGGGACGTGCGAGGGGGGGGGGTGAGGGGATGTGTGGGGAGGTGTGAGGGGATGTGTGAGGCGGGGGGCTGTGATCGAGGGGACAGGGGCGAGGAGCTGTGTGGGGGGGGGGTGTGAGGGGACGTGTGAGGGGGTGGGTGAGGGGATGTGTGGGGGGGGCTGTGTTCGAGGGGACAGGGGCGAGGAGCTGTGTGGGGGAGGGGGCGAGGAGCTGTGTGGGGGGGGCTGTGAGGGGGGGGTGAGGGGATGTGTGGGGTTGGGCTGTGTTCGAGGGGACAGGGGCGAGGAGCTGTGTGGGGGGGGCGTGTGAGGGGACGTGTGAGGGGGTGGGTGAGGGGATGTGTGGGGGGGGCTGTGGACGTGGGGACAGGGGCGAGGAGCTGTGTGGGGGGGGGGCGAGGGTATGTGTGAGGGGGGGGCGAGGGTATGTGTGAGGGGGGGGCGAGGGTATGTGTGAGGGGGGGGCGAGGGGACGTGTGAGGGGGGGGGGTGAGGGGATGTGTGGGGTTGGGCTGTGATCGAGGGGACAGGGGCGAGGAGCTGTGTGGGGGGGGGGCGAGGGTATGTGTGGGGGGGCGAGGGGACGTGTGGGGGGGGGGGCTGTGATCGAGGGGACAGGGGCGAGGAGCTGTGTGGGGGGGGGTGTGAGGAGCTGTGTCGGGGGGGGGGCGAGGGTTGTGTGAGGGGGGGGGCGAGGGTATGTGTGAGGGGGGGGCTGTGATCGAGGGGACAGGGGCGAGGAGCTGTGTGTGGGGGCGGGGGGCGAGGGTATGTGTGAGGGGGGGGCTGTGATCGAGGGGACAGGGGCGAGGAGCTGTGTGGGGGGGGTGTGAGGGGATGTGTGAGGGGGGGGGTGAGGGGATGTGTGGGGGGCGGGGGGCGAGGGTTGTGTGAGGGGGGGGCTGTGATCGAGGGGACAGGGGCGAGGAGCTGTGTCGGGG